>NC_074694.1:13262412-13562412 GCF_029448725.1 Salvelinus fontinalis | reverse complement strand
TATGATGGTCTCTGATTGTTAGCTGGGGTGCTATCCTCAGATAACAGCATTGTTTGCTTTCGTCGTAAAGCATTTTTGAAATCTGACACGTTGGCTGGATTCACAACAAGTGTAGCTTTAATTTGGTAAATTGAATGTGTGATTTCATGAAAGTTTAATTTTTATAGTAATTTATTTGAATTTGGCGCTCTGCATTTTCACTGGATGTTGGCCAAGTAGGACGCTACCGTCCCACATATCCCAGAGAGGTTAAAGTACTTTACTTCCTCTTTCAAAATATAATTTGGTGAATCATGTGACTCCATCATTTGTAACAAGTTTCAATAAATAAATAAAATTTGGTAGCATTTCTATATTGAAGTTTGAAAAAGAATTTGGTGCATTTTTCCCATATTCCATCCAGTTCGCTTTATTTTTATAATATATTACACTGGATATTTCTTGAATAAGGTCCTCCATTTCTTTTTGTTTTTCCTCTAACTTATTCTGTGCCTCTACGTTACAGTTTTTATTGCTATCTAACTGTACTGTTAGTCCTTCAATTTCCTTTGTTAATATGGAATCTTTTGATCTAAATTGCTTATGTTTTATAGACGAGTACTGAATTGCATGGCCTCTAAAGGCACATTTAGGTGTCCCATACAATAAGGGGATTTGCTGTACCTATGTAATGTTTGAAAAAGTCAGCTATAAATTCTTCTGTCCTAGTTCTAAACAATTTATCATCTAGTAAGCTTTGATTAAATTTCCAAAATCCTCACCCACGTGGAAATTCTGTAAGAGTAATACACTGCTCAAAAAAATAAAGGGAACACTTAAACAACACAATGTAACTCCAAGTCAATCACACTTCTGTGAAATCAAACTGTCCACTTAGGAAGCAACACTGATTGACAATAAATTTCACATGCTGTTGTGCAAATGGAATAGACAACAGGTGGAAATTATAGGCAATCAGCAAGACACCCCCAATAAAGGAGTGGTTCTGCAGGTGGTGACCACAGACCACTTCTCAGTTCCTATGCTTCCTGGCTGATGTTTTGGTCACTTTTGAACGCTGGCGGTGCTTTCACTCTAGTGGTAGCATGAGACGGAGTCTACAACCCACACAAGTGGCTCAGGTAGTGCAGCTCATCCAGGATGGCACATCAATGCGAGCTGTGGCAAGAAGGTTTGCTGTGTCTGTCAGCGTAGTGTCCAGAGCATGGAGGAGCTACCAGGAGACAGGCCAGTACATCAGGAGACGTGGAGGAGGCCGTAGGAGGGCAACAACCCAGCAGCAGGACCGCTACCTCCGCCTTTGTGCAAGGAGGAGCAGGAGGAGCACTGCCAGAGCCCTGCAAAATGACCTCCAGCAGGCCACAAATGTGCATGTGTCTGCTCAAACGGTCAGAAACAGACTCCATGAGGGTGGTATGAGGGCCCGACGTCCACAGGTGGGGGTTGTGCTTACAGCTCAACACCGTGCAGGACGTTTGGCATTTGCCAGAGAACACCAAGACTAACAAATTCGCCACTGGCGCCCTGTGCTCTTCACAGATGAAAGCAGGTTCACACTGAGCACATGAGCACATGTGACAGACGTGACAGAGTCTGGAGACGCCGTGGAGAACGTTCTGCTGCCTGCAACATCCTCCAGCATGACCGGTTTGGCGGTGGGTCAGTCATGGTGTGGGGTGGCATTTCTTTGGGGGCCGCACAGCCCTCCATGTGCTCACCAGAGGTAGCCTGACTGCCATTAGGTACCGAGATGAGATCCTCAGACCCCTAGTGAGACCATATGCTGGTGCGGTTGGCCCTGGGTTCCCCCTAATGCAAGACCTCATGTGGCTGGAGTGTGTCAGCAGTTCCTGGAAGAGGAAGGTATTGATGCTATGGACTGGCCCGCCCGTTCCCCAGACCTGAATCCAATTGTGCACATCTGGGACATCAGGTCTCGCTCCATTGCACCACAGACTGTCCAGGAGTTGGCTCTCATCAGGAGCATGCCCAGGCGTTGTAGGGAGGTCATACAGGCACGTGGAGGCCACACACACTACTGAGCCTCATTTTGACTTGTTTTAAGGACATTACATCAAAGTTGGATCAGCCTGTAGTGTGGTATTCCACTTTAATTTTGAGTGTGACTCCAAATCCAGACCTCCATGGGTTGATATTTGATTTCCATTGATAATTTGTGTGATTTTGTTGTCAGCACATTCAACTATGTAAATAAAAAAGTATTTAATAAGAATATTTCATTCATTCAGATCTAGGATGTGTTATTTTAGTGTTCCCTTTATTTTTTTGAGCAGTGTATAAAAGAAAGCGGACAAAAAGAAGGCGGGATGCTAAAGTTGGCGGAAAAACGTCTTGGTTTGAAAGGCGTATCAGTGACAACACCATGAATGCTGTAATGATTGGGTTAACGGGGTAAATAATGCTGTAATCAATGGGTTAAATAGTGCTGTAATCAATGGGTTAAATAATGCTGTAATCAATGGGTTAAATAGTGCTGTAATGGTAAAGAGTCTGTATGTTAAGGCCACATGGAGTCTAAATGGCTCCTCTTACTTCTATCAATAAACACATTTAAAACAATGAAGAATCATCTTTTGTATTGTGGATATTTTACAATCAGCATTGACCTGATACATTTGTTAAAACTAGCTACCAGTATATGACAGCAGTTCAATGTTTGTGGTGGGTATTGAGAAGGCTTGGGAGGGATAGTTTGGTTACATTGTGTAGTCTTGTCCATCCAAACAGACACACACACTGTTCTGCCCATGCACTGATAAGAGCATGCAGTTACTGTTGCATCTCTCAATCAGACCTTAACACACACACATTGCGTTATCAGCTGATACAGCATGTACAACATTTTTGCTGTGTGTTTCCTGATGTCAAGAGGTGGCTGTTCCTAGCAGTGTGACGATAATATGAGCCAGAATAGGGGTAGACACACAGCGTTTAGCGTTCCTACCCGAGCGAGTTGGTCTCTTCCAGTCCTCCCACTGTTACCAGTATAACACAGGTCCAGACGCAGGTCTCTCCCAGAATACTTGCTTCACCCTTTAGTCTGTCTACCAGTCTCCACAGAGCCCACTCACACACAGTCTCCACTCACACAGTCTCCACAGAGCCCACTCACACACACAGTCTCCACAGAGCACACTCACAGTCTCCAGTCTTGTCTACTGTACCTGTAGAATGACTTTCCTAGGTCCAGTACCAGACACTTCTCACCCAGTCCAGCCCAGAAAAACTCCAGCTCCAAAAAATAAAGTTCAGTCTAGTCCTTGTCTAATCCAATCTCGCAGTAGTAGTACTCTCTCAATAATATAGTCCAAACTTCTCTCCTAGTACAGCAGACCAGTATTAGCCTGGTTCTTCTGTCCCAGTGCAACCCACCAGTACCCCAGTCCAGCCAAGCAGTATAACCCAGACAATCCCAGTCCCTCTGAGCCCTCCAATCCCGTGGTGCAATACTAAAATAACCAACACGGCCCCCCTCTCCCCTGCAACCAGGCAGACTGTCCTTAACCCTTAATTACCTGCCAAGCTTACCATCTGTCTTTCACATCACCACACTACTACAAGCTTGTAATGAGAGCGAGAGAGCGAGCAAGTTAACAGGCTAGCTGCTCCACCACACCACAGACGGCGTGAGGAAGAGCACGAGAGAGCAAGTGTGTGTGTGAACCAGGGGAGTGTTCAGCTCAATCCCTCTACCGTTTGTTGAGAAGTCACTGACATTACAGGGGGAAACCCTCCCCCGCAACTCCTCCCTCTTTCCCTCCAAGCATTATACACAGTCTCCACCCCGTGGACTCTCACACATAGCCCTAGGTATGTGTACTCATGACTGTCAAACTGTACACCAATGACCTCCAGCACTGAATATGATCTATGACTTAATGATAAACAAACCATTTATGCAACAAGGGGCACTCTGTCCAATTATTTCACTTTTTTTTTTTTTTCTCAATCAGGCAACATGAACAACTTGTCCTCTAAGAGAGGCTACAGTACATAAACCTCAGTGAGTATTACTCAATGTGTGCTTCAAGGTTGGATTGCTGCGAGTCCATTAGCTACAGTTTCAGTTACTGATACTAAGTTGATGCAAAAAACCTCTGGACAGACCGGATCCCAGTTTCCCAAAAGCATCAACTTCTTAAGGCTAGGGGGCAGTATTTTGACATACAGATGAAAAGCGTGCCCAAAGTAAACTGCCTGTTACTCAGGCTCAGAAGCTAAGATATGCATATAATTGGTAGATTTGGATAGAAAACACTAACATTTCTAAAACAGTTAAAATAATGTCTGAGTATAACAGAACTGATTTGGCAGGCAAAACCCCAAGGACAATCCATCCAGGGGAGAAAAAGAAATTGAGGTCATTGGATTTTCCAATGCTTTTCTATGGGAAACTCAATTTATTAGGACCAACATTTCAGTTCCACTAGATGTCAACAGTCTTTAGAAATTGTTCAATGTTTTTCTTTTAAGAAATTAAGTAATCCTATTCTTTCCATGTGTCACTCAGAAGGACTCTAGTCTTTTGGTGAGTGTGAATAGGAGCGCGCTCCTCGTTTTTCTTCGGTATTGGAAACAGATTCAAATGTAAAATGGAATATCGATTATTTAAATTTTAGGGTACCTGAGGTTGGATTAGAAATGTTGTTTGAGATGTTTGGACCAAGTTTACAGGTAACTTATTAGATACTTTGTAGGCATTTGGGCGAGTTGGAACGGGTCTATTTCTGAATCAAACACGCCAAATAATTGGACATTTTTGGGACATAAAGGACTTTATCGAACAAAACAGCCATTCATTTTGTAACAGACATTTGGAATTGCAAAAAGATGAAGAATTATAAAAGGTAAGCGATTTATTTTATTGCCATTTCTGACTTTCGTTATGCATCTTTTTGGTTGGAAAATGTTTTTCATAGTTTTGTATGCGGGTCGCCTCAGATAATCGTATGGTATGCTTTCGCCGTAAAGCCTTTTTGAAATCTGACAAAGCGGTTGGATTAACAAGAAGTGTATCTTTTAAATTATGTAAGACACTTGTATCGTCATGAATGTTTAATATTACTTAGTATTTTTGAATTTCGCGCTCTGCAATTTACCGGATGTTGTCAAATCTATCCAGTTAACGGGATTCGAGCATTAAGGGGTCCATAAGAGGTTAATTAAGGTTAAGTTCATTGTTAGAACCTTCATAGGAGCATCGTTAAATCTCAGAGCTGTCATACCGTACAGTACAAAAAAAGTATGAATGTATGTACTTGTAAGTCGCTCTGGATAAGAGCGTCTGCTAAATGACTTAAATGTAAATGTATACCTTGGATCTAGTTTTGTCCTGTGGAATAAATATTGTGGATCTAAATGTTTTTCCTCCTAGTCCTGGACTATCGGACCACCATTTTATTACATTTGCAATCGCAACAAAACTGCTCAGACCCCAACCAAGGATCATCAAAAGCCGTGCTATAAATTCTCAGACAATCCAAAGATTCCTAGATGCCCTTCCAGACTCCCTCCACCTACTCAAGGACTTGAGCACAAAAAAACTGAGGATCTAAATTTAACCTTGAGTAATACCCTAGATGCAGTTCGGCCCCTAACAACAAAACATTTGTAACAAGAAATTTGCTCCCTGGTATACAGAAAATACCCGAGCCCTGAAGCAAGCTTCCAGAAAATTAGAACGGAAATGATGCTCCACCAAACTAGAAGTCTTCCAACTAGCTTGGAAAGACAGTACCGTGCAATATCAAAGAGCCCTCACCTAATTGAGGAGAATAAGAACAATCCCCAAAAATGTTTTGATACTTTTGCAAAGCTAACTAAAAAGCAGTATTCAACAAGAGAGGATAGCTTTCAGTTCAGCAGTGAAAAATTCATGAAATTTATGAACTGAAAACATGATCATTAGAAAATAAATTAAACTCCTCGTTGAATCTGTGTATTTCTCCAAAGCTCAGCTGTCCTTAGTCTGTACAGAACTGCCAGGACCAATGGAGACGCTCAAGTTTTTTAATCCTGTTTCAACACATTCATGGAAATAGTCATGACCTCAAAATCATCAAACTGCATACTGTGTACCAAACTCACTAAAAAAGTGGCTGTAATAAAGCCTCTTAAAAGGCAAACCTTGACCTAGAAAATATTTGTAAAAAAATACACAAAAACACCATTAAACCTATCAAATCTCCCATTCCCCTCGAGAAAATGTAAAAGCTGTTGCACAGCAACTCACTGCCTTCCCGATAATGTATATGAAATGCTTCAGTCTGGTTTTAGACCCCATCATAGCACTGAGACTGTACTCGTGAAGGTGGTAAATTACCTTTTAATGGCGTCAGACCAAGGCTCTCCATCTGTCCTCGTGCTCCTAGACCGTAGTGCTGCTTTGACACCATCCAGCCCCACATTATTTTGGAGAGATTAGAAACCCTAATTGGTCTACACGGACAAGTTCTTGCCTGGTTTAGATCTTATCTGTCAGAAAGATCTGTTCGCCTCTGGATGGTTTGTCCTCTGACAAATCAATTGTAAGTGGCACCATTCCTCAAGGTTTCATTTTAGGACCACTATTGTTTTCACTATATATATATATATATTCTACCTCTTGGTGATGTCATTCGGAAACACACTGTCAACTTTCACTGCTATTTGGATGACACACAGCTGTACATTTCGATGAAACATGGTGAAGCCCCAAAATTGCCCTCGCTGGAAGCCTGTCTTTCAGACATAAGGAAGTGGATGGCAGCACATTTTTTACTTTGAAACTCAGAGATGCTAGTTCTAGGTCCCAAGAAACAAAGTGTTCTGCTGTTGGATTTGCCAATTAAGTTGGTATGGTTGTACAGTCGTCTGAAAAAAAACTGAAGGACCTCACCGTTACTCTGGACACCGATCTCTCTTTGACGAACATGTAAAGAATAGCTTTCCCCATCTTCGTAACATTGCAAGAATCAGAACCTTTTTGTCCAAAAATTATGCAAAAAAGATAATCCATGCGTTGTCACTTCTAGATTGGACTACTGCAGTGCTCCACTCTACGGCTACCCGGATAAAGCACCAAATAGGCTTCAGTTAGTGCTGAAACACAGCTGCTAGAATTCTGACTAGAACCCCAAAAGTTGATCATGTTACTCCAGTGCTAGTCTCTCTATATTGGCTTCCTGATAAGGCTAAGGCTGATTTCAATGTTTTACTGCTAATGAATCTTTCTACTCATTTTGTTAATTTGAGTCAGTTATGCCCTGGGCACACAGGACCCCCTACCGGCGAACGATGATTCTACGAGCCTCTCGTTCACATGTAGTTCACCATAAGGGGCTTATTGGAGCTGACATTTTTGACAGACTTCTGAAAGCGTGATTTTAAAACTTTTGATTGCTAGGCCTACAAATATTATTTATTGGTACTTTGAAACAAGATCTAGTTGTGGCCGCACTCGGATTAGATTGTGAACGACTATTTTGGCAGAATGCATTGCTTGATAGCCATGAGAGTGATAAACAATATTGTTCGCAAACTGCAGCACTCCAAACGATTTGTTCTACAGTTTGTTGAGCAGAGGCTGTGTATGTTTTTGTTTCTACAAAGCTACATCCATCATAATGTTCAATTAATTGCATTCATTCTTGCACCAAAATTGCATTCATTCTTGCACCATGCGATCAATTATCAGTTTTAAACATGTACTTTTCTTCTCTATGCTGCCTGCAGCATGATCAATTTTGCCTGCGCGCACATGACAAACCTACTCATTCAAGGGTTTTTATTTTTACTATATTGTAGAATATTTGTGAAGACGTCAACACTATGAAATAACACGTATGGAATCATGTAGTAACCAAAAAAGTTAAAAATAAATCAAAATACATGTTAGATTCTTCAAAGTAGCCACCCTTTGCCTTGACAGCTTTGCACTCTTGGCATTCTCTCATCCAGCTTCATGAGGAATGCTTTTCCAACCGTCTAATGTCCATTGCTCATGTTTCTTGGCCCAAGCAAGTCTCTTTTTCTTATTGGTGTCCTTCAGTAGTGGTTTCTTTGCAGCAATTTGACCATGAAGGCCTGATTTTACTTGCACATGATCATCTGATGATTTATCACTCCAGTGTTAATCTGCTAAATTGTAATTATTCGATTTCTTGCCTACCTCCTCATGCCTTTTGCACACATTGTATATAGATTCTCTTTTTTTCTACCATGTTATTGACTTGTTTATTGTTTACTCCATGTGTAACTCTGTGTTGTCTGTTCACACTGCTATGCTTTATCTTGGCCAGGTCGCAGTTGCAAATGAGAACTTGTTCTCAACTAGCCTACCTGGTTAAATAAAGGTGAAATATATATATATATATTTTTTTTTAAATAATAATAATAATTCAGTGTCCTCTGAACAGTTGATGTTGAGATGTGTCTGTTACTTGAACTCTGAAGCATTTATTTGGGCTGCAATTTCTGAGGCTGGTAACTCTAATGAACTTATCCGCTGCAGCGACGGTAACTCTGGGTCTTCCTTTCCTGTGGAGGTCCTCATGAGAGCCAGTTTCATCATAGTTTTTCCAACTGCACTTGAAGAAACTTTCAACGTTCCTTCAAACGTCTTAAAGTAATGGACTGTCGTTTCGCTTTGCTTATTTGAGCTGTTCTTGCCATATAGGGCTATTTTCTGTATACCACCCATACCTCGTCACAACACAACTGATTGGCTTAAACGCATTAAGGAAAGAAAATCCCCAAATTAACTTATAAAAAGGCACACCTGTTAATGCATTCCAGGTGAAATGCATTCCAGGTGACTACCTCATGAAGCTTGTTGGGAGAATGCCAAGAGCGTGCAAAGCTGTCATCAACACAAAGGGTGGCTATTTGAAGAATCTCAAATATATTTTGATTTGTTTAACACTTTTTTGGTTACTACACGATTCCATGTGTTAAAAAACGTATTGTTTGAAACAGAAATGTCTACGTTTTGCAATAAACAGTAAGAATGGAATTCTGAAATGCTAGCAATTATTGTAGTATTAGAAACGTGTGAAAGCAAAAGCAAATATTTCAAAAACTTCGCTCTGGCGACTCCTTGTGGCGGGCCGGGAACCTGCAGGCTGACATCGGTCGTGAGTTTAACGGTGTTTCTTCTGAGACACTGGTGCGGCTGGCTTCCGGATTTAGCGGGCTGGTGTTAAGAAGCGCGGTTTTGCAGGTCATGTTTCGGAGGAGCCCATTGGGGAGTTGCAGCGATGAGACAAGCTCAAAAAAGGGAGCTGCATATTTATTTATTATGCCAATCCTCTCTTTCTACAATTTGACGTTTGCACTGCACTCGATCCTATATCTGTACAGCAAATCAACAATCTGTTCACTAGCTCACCCGACCTGTGTTGACTGACAGTTTGAAGGTCCAATCAGAGTGCAGACTGTGCGTTTCACTAGCCAATCTGTTGCAGTGTTTTTTTTTACTTTTCCAAGGGCGATGCTGTAGCTACTGTCTCTGGCTGTGTGTAGATTAAGCCACATACACCAGGATGCCGCAACTGGCAGCCCGTGATTTTATTTGCCCCCCAACACTTGCTCCTTCCATGACAGACTGGCTAGGTGAATCCAGGCATAAATGAGCATTTCTCTCTCAGTCTCACTGCAAAATGTGTATAATTGCAGGAAATTAGCTCTAAAACTGGATACTTTTGTCACTGCGGCCAACAGGAGGGCTTTTAAAATGTTCAGTTGACGACAGCACCGTTGGCCATACCGACTGCCACACCCCTACCACCTAAGCCCCATTTTGATCCAGAAGAAACCCTGCAAATGTAAGCAAGGTTTGAAATTTTTTCTTTTATTTATTTTTATTTAACCATTATTTTACCAGGTAAGTTGACTGAGAACACGTTCTCATTTGCAGCAACGACCTGGGGAATAGTTACAGGGGAGAGGAGGGGGATGAATGCACCAATTGTAAACTGGGGATTATTAGGTGACCATGATGGTTTGAGGGCCAGATTGGGAATTTAGCCAGGACACCGGGGTTAACACCCCTACTCTTACGATAAGTGCCATGGGATCTTTAATGACCTCAGAGAGTCAGGACACCCGTTTAACGTCCCATCCGAAAGACGGCACCCTACACAGGGCAATTTCCCCAATCACTGCCCTGGGGCATAGCGATATTTTTTTTAGACCAGAGGAAAGAGTGCCTCCTACTGGCCCTCCAACACCACTTCCAGCAGCATCTGGTCTCCCATCCAGGGACTGACCAGGACCAACCCTGCTTAGCTTCAGAAGCAAGCCAGCAGTGGTATGCAGGGTGGTATGCTGCTGGCAATGATTATGCTTTAGTAAAATATTCTATCTGTTTGTGCGTCTTGCGGTCAATTTGCAGTCTACAAATAATTTGTCATTTCAAGTCAGTCTCAAGTCAAAGTCGAGTCCCAAGTCTTGAGGTTCCAAGTCAAGACATTCTATTTTCAAGTCTAAAGTATTCACATTTGTCATGTAACTTGAGTCCACGACTGCTGTTTTCTACCAGATAAATTGTTCAAGTTTATTAGTCGTATGTACTGGAGACGCATGGAATACATCGTCCAACTAAATGCTTACTTGCAGGTTCCTTCTCGACAATAAAGTACTTTTATTGCCTTCAGTTGCTCTTTAAGGTAAGATTTGAATGGAGAAAGCTGAACCGAGAGCAGCACTGCTTTTCTTTTGATCCTTTGATCCAATTAGTATCGACACATGCCTCAACAATGCACTTAGCAAACACTCTCGCTGCGTGGTGTTTTGGAAAACGCATCTTACGTCTTCGGCTGTTGTAGGAACGATGTATCGTAGGCACACACGCATTATGATTTCAGTGATACACAGTGCACACACCGCTGCATAGCCTCAACTCAGTCCGCTAAATGAACCTTTTGTGCTAAGGTCGTCTGGAAATTAACATATGAAGACCTGTTGCGCTATTGCAGGCTGGGTAAGTTATTTTAGCCAGTCAACCGTAAAAGGCACGGCGAAAAACATGTTACTAATAGCCAACAGAAACAAGATAGCAATAACTTAGATGAAAAAGAAATAGCATACAGGTATTAACTGTTTATAAAGCTAGGGCCTACATCAAATAGCATTTGCTAATTAAGTCTGGTGCTAACGTACTTACCCACTCCGTCTTCCGACTTCATAACCATCATGTAGCCTTTCTGTAAACTACGAATCCTTTCAAAAACTTTACAAATTGCTGCTCACGTAGCAACTATTAATTGGAATGCTCAGATTATATATATTTTTTAAAGAGGCTGACTTTTTATCGACTTTCTATCTTAAAATTACGTGTAACAGCTGTGAATTGACTCAGAACTGGGGCGTCCCATATGCGGTGAAACAAGGCGTGGTTTAGTAATACTTGCTACTGGGCAGCCAATCAGAAGCTTTGCTATCCCGATATTCGCTAAGCTCCACCCCCAGAAGTCACATGCACACACACACACACAAGCACCTTGCTGCCCATGTTGACTCCAATTCCCACAGTTGTGGCAACGGTCAAGTTGCCTGGATGTCCTTTTGGTGGTGGACCATTCTTGATACACATGGGAAACTGGGAAGCATGGGAAACCAGCAGCGTTGCATTTCTATAATAGCCTCTTCAAAGGAACTTAAATATTTTGTCTTGCCCATGAATGGCACACACACAATTCGTGTCTCAAGGCTTAAAAATAATGATTTAACCTGTCTCCTCCCCTTCATCTTCAATGACTGAAGTGGATTTGATTTAACAAGTGACATCAATCAGGGATCATAGTTTCACCTGGTCAGTCTGTCTTGAATAATATTTTGTATACTCAGTTTACAGTTTCCACTAGTTACCATAGTCACAAAGTCAAAATTGGAAACAAACATTTGCTTTTTTATCTTAATTTAAGGTTAGTGTTTGGCATAAAGTTAGCAGTGTGGTTAAGGTTAGGGTTACGTTTAAAATCACATTTTAAGAAGAAAAATTGTAGAAATGGAAGGGGTTTATGACTTTGTGGCTGTGGTAACTAGTGATGACAGATTTATAGCGCTTGACCTCTGAATGGTGAATGACGTGATGACAGGCTAAAGGACCATTTTAACTCTCCATCATAACAATGAGAGAGAGAGATAGAGCGAGAGTGAAAACATGTGAGAATATACAAGGACAGATAGAGAGAGACAGAAAATTACGTGGCTAGACAAGAGAGGAAGAGAAAGAAGAGAGATGAAGAGTAGGGGCAAAATGGGACAAAAGAGGGAGAGCGGGTTTTAAAGTGCAGCTGTGTGCTTGAATCAGAGCTTCATTCACTAAGTTTGGCCACAGAGAGAGGAAAACAGGATATGCTGTGAGAGAGAAAGGGAGAGAGCATTACAGGATATGCCACTGATATCTGCAGAACCAAGGAGAATGAGTTTCTGAAAAGAAGGTATTCATCTATATATATAAGCCTCTGAAAAGAAGGTATATAAATAGTAAATCTGACTTTCTGTTTAAGGAGTTTATCAGTAAAATGATTTAAGCCATGGTGAATGGGGAATTAACCACAGTGGCAGGAGGGGACAAAAACGGAGGAAGGGAGAGGACAAACAACACCTTCAATGTAGATTATTTATTCAGAATGCTTTTTAACCTTGAAAGGATGATAAGGTATAAACAACAGAAAAATCTACAGGCTCCGGATTGTGGTATTAAAAGGTGGCTATTTTCTCCTCTTCAGTCATCTCACATCATCTAATGTTGAGAACTGCAGAGAGAAAAATAGAGCATGTCACAAACACTAGTTTGAAATTACACATTAGGTAGGGTAGCACAATTCTGACAACTTTCCCAAAATGTTCATGTTTTCCAGAAAATCTGGTGGGACGATTCCTGGAATCAGAAGGGAATGAGCAGGAAATCCGGAATCCTTCAACCAGAATTTCTCGAAAACCTGGGAATTATGGGAACGGTATCGGAATTTTGTAACCCCAGTGGGCTGGAATAACTATGTGTTGGCTGGAATAACTTTTCTCCTTCCTTACCTGGAGATCCATCCATGCAATCCATGGAATTTGTTTTTGAAAAGATGTCATTGTATAGCATGGGGTCAACATCCTTTAGTAGGGTGATCATGAGCTCAGACGCACGTTCACCTTTGTCATAGATCATGTCCACAAGGACACGTGCTTTATTTGCCCGCCCATGTGTCTCCATTATGGTTTCCTTCTCAAATTGATTGATCACGATTTGGCTAAAGAGTATATCTACTAGACGATTGATGTTGGCCTCGTTCAATCTCTTCACAATGTCCCCCCTTTCCCTGTACAATCCTTCAGCTGTCCAAATTGAAATAAAGAGAACATGAGAATGATTATTAGAGAATGGTTATTGACAATCATACGTTTGATACCGTCAGTCTCTGTAACAAACAAATTCCTGAAGCCACCTGAATCAGCATTTAAGTACTAGAGCATGTAGAAACAGACTACCCCTTACAAAAAAAGATTGCAGTTTTGAAACTGCAGTAAAAGTGCAGTAACTGCAGTCGATTGTAGTATTTTGGACGTAGTAATTGCAGAATTAATGCAGTTATTCTGCACTCTAACTGCAGTTACACCACAAAATTACTGCAGTAAATAAAAAGGTTATTTTTGATGCAGTATTTACAGCATACTGCAGTTGTACTGCACTCTAACTGCAATCATTTTTTTTTATATATATAAAAATCGGAAGCCAGGGAAACCTGTATCCTGCACGTTTTCAAGTTAAAAGTTGCCATTCTCTATTACTCCTCAGTGGAGTTTACTTCACATTTAGGTAGCTAATGTTGAAGGCATTCAGTTGTACAACTGACTAGGTATCCCCCTTTAATATAATGGATTTGTTTTCCAGGCCAAGTCTAGATAGCACTAGCTGTATTATGCCTACAACAATGAAGTTTCAGTCCTCTAGGTGTATCACTACTGCATGGGCATATCTCTGGGTGACTTGGACATTCCCATGCATGCACCTTATCAAAATATCAAGTCAACTTAGTGTATGTAAACTTCTGACCCACTGGAATTGTGATACAGTGAATTATAAGTGAAATAATCTGTCTGTAAACAATTGTTGGAAAAATAACTTGTGTCATGCACAAAGTAGATGTCCTAACCGACTTGCCAAAACTATAGTTTGTTAACAATACATTTGTGGAGTGGTTGAAAAACGAGTTTTAATGACTCCAACCTAAGTGTATGTAAACTTCTGACTTCAACTGTACTTTCCTATTTAGAGGATATAGTTGCTTTTTGGTGGTTATCATGTTCGACCTCCAAGCCCGAGGTCCTAGCCCGAGGTCGACCGGCACAGTCGATAGCGCCCCGGACCTCGGGCTAGGAGGTCGAGGGTTCGAGACCTGCACCCTGCTGTTTCATTACATTGGTGTCAGAAGTGAACGGACCTTGCATCCACGACAGTGCGTGTGCTTGGCCGGTGAGCGCGTTCCTGTAAGACGTAGAGTTGCAAGCTAGCGCAAGGACGCGCTCTTTGAAAGGAGGGAGTAGTGTAACGACCCTAGGTTCATAAGCGCGGAAATCGACTCTGCGGCACGAGCATGCTTTTGCGGCACAGTCGATAGCGCGCCGGACCTCGGGCAAGGAGGTCGAGGGTTCGAGACCTGCTCCCTGCTGTTTCATTACAATAGTGTTCTTGAATAATGTTAATTGTAACATTTAGTCACAACAATGTTCTTAAATAATATACATTTTAATGCTTAGTGAAGAAATCATAATTTAGAGTATCTGTTAGTCCTTTGGAGCACAATTTGTGAGATTTTTTGTTTGTTTTTCATTCCACTTCTAAAAACCCATATATTGGCAGATATATCGTAATCGGTGACTTTTGCCTCCCTAAAATCTCCTATTGATCGGGCTCTAATGGTAATGACGTTTGTTTTTGATGATAATTGTTAGGTGGGGGTTGCTAGCTACAGTGGTATCTTCAACCTAGCCAAGCTTTTAGCTAGCTAGTGTAACAGATGTAACTTTACGTCGTCCCCTCGCCCCGACCCGGGCGCGAACCAGGGACCCTCTGCACACATCAACAACTGACACCCACGAAGCGTCGTTAGCCATCGCTCCACAAAAGCCGCGGCCCTTGCAAAGCAAGGGGCAACACTACTTAAGTCTCAGAGCAAGTGACGTAACTGATTGAAATGCTACTAGCGCGCACCCGCTAACTAGCTAGCCATTTCACATCCGTTACACTCACCCCCCTTTCAACCTCCTCCTTTTCCGCAGCAACCAGTGATCCGGGTCAACAGCATCAATGTAACAGTATAACTTTAAACCGTCCCCTCGCCCCGACACGGGCGCGAACCAGGGACCCTCTGCACACATCGACAACGGTCGCCCACGAAGCGTCGTTACCCATCGCTCCACAAAAGCCGCGGCCCTTGCAAAGCAAGGGGCAACACTACTTAAGTCTCAGAGCAAGTGACGTAACTGATTGAAATGCTACTAGCGCGCACCCGCTAACTAGCTAGCCATTTCACATCCGTTACACTAGCTTGACTTGCAATAAAGTTAGAGAAACAAGTTGAGAAAAACGTAACTAAACAAAACTTCAGTTACAAAAGAAAATCACTGCAGTAAAAAACAACGGTGTTATTTTGGACGCAGTATTTGTAGCGTACTGCAGATATACTGCACTCTAACTGCAATCTTTTTTCGTAAGGGAAACGCTACACTTGTCCGTTCAGTAGCAAGGCAAGACTGATCGAGCGAGGCGTCTGTAAAGATGTCATACGGCTTAATGAAAACGTCACGATGGGAACGGGCATATGCCGCGTTCAGAACAACTGGGAATTCGGAAAAATATGAGGTCAAATCATGACGTCAGTGATCTTTAGGTAGGAAAGTTGGAGCTCTAGAAAGAGGGCAGAGTTCCTAAGTTGGAATTCCGAGTTGGGAGACCCTTCAAAACGATTTTTCCCAGTCGGAGCTCGTTTTTCCCGAGTTCCCAGTTGTTTTGAACGCACTGAAGACAGAAGTCAGAGATTTCCGAGTTCCCAATTGTTTTGAACGCAGCATAAATTCGAAGCAGCGTATGGACGCCTGTATCTCTTTATCAGAAGAACGTGTTTGATCACGTGCTTTTTCAAAACGTGTGTTGCAAAATGCGAGATCCCACTTATTTCGCCGTGGTTCCGGTACTTTCTTCGATTCCAAGCTGCTTTCTAACACCGACCTCTACTGGACACTGTACTTACAAAAATATTAAGCATTTTGTACGTTCAATTTTATCTGACCGGTAGTTTAGCAGGTAGAGATGGGAACTATGGAACATTCAGGGACGTGAGGGTATGAGGTCGAATTCCGTTGAAGGCACACTGTTTTGAAAATTGTTTAATATGAAACCACACTTTCTGCACTGTTCAAATTATTTGTTTTATTTGGTATTGTTTAAGCATCTGTGTTAAGCACCCAAAATAATGGCATAGATTCCGTTTTTGTAAACATGAAGGCAAAAAAGGGAAGCATGAGATGCGAACCTGATACTACAACTGATTATTGACTGACCATTAAAACTTCTCTAGGGTAGGGAGCAGCATTCGGAATTTTGGATGAAAAGCATGCCCATATAAAACTGCCTGCTACTCGGGCACAGAAGATATGATATGCATATAACTGGTAGATTTGGATAGAAAACACTCTAAAGTTTCCAAAACTGTTAAAATAGTGTCTGTGAGTATAACAGAACTGATTTGGCAGGTGAAAATCTGAGAAAAATCCATTCAGGAAGCCGTTTTTTTTTTTTTTGTAGTTTTCTATTCAATGCCATTAAAGTATCCATTAGCTTAGGACTCAACTTGCCATTCCTATGCCTTCCACTAGATGTCAACAGTCTTTAGAAATTGTTTCAGGCTTGTATTCTGAAAAATGAGGGAGTAAGAGCAGTCTGAATGAGTGGTCCCTGCCGTCTCACAGAGTTTTACATTAGCGCACCGAGAGAGTGCCTTTCAAGTTTACCTTTTATATTGACGACGTTATTGTCCGGGTGAAATATTATCGATTATTTAGGCTAAAAACAACCTGAGGGTTGAATATAAACATTGTTTGACATGTTTCTATGAACTTTACGGATACAATTAGGATTTTTTTGTCTGCCTGTTGTGACTGCGTTTGAGCCTGTGGATTACTGAAGAAAACTCGCAAACAAAACAGAGGTTTTTGGATATAAAGAAACTTTATCGAACAAAAGGAACGTTTATTGAGTAAATGAATGTCTTCTGAGTGCAAACATATGAAGATCATCAAAGGTAAGGGATTCATTTTATCTCTATTTCTGACGTGTGTAACTCTTCTTCTTGGCTGGTTGCTGTTTGTAATGATTTGTCTGCTGGGCTATGTTCTCAAATAATCGTAAGGTATGCTTTCGCCGTAAAGCATTTTTTAAATCTGACACCGTGGTTGGATTCACAATAAGTTAATCTTTAAACCTATGTAAAATATGTTTTCTGAATTTTTATAATGAGTATTTCTGTATTTGAATTTGGCGCCCTGCAGTTTCACTGGCTGTTGAAGAGGTGGGAAGCTACCGTCTCACGTACTCTAGAGAGGTTTTAAAGCCACCGATTTACCACTGCGCCACAGAGTTTTGATGAAGACAGTAGATCAACAAAAAAAAAAGTATATCTGATAATCACACACTGCTATTTATTGTTGACCAGCAGATGTCACTAATGTGCATTATGAACAGATAATGACGTTCTGAGTAATCAACCATTTTTCAGCACAAATTGATGAAAGCGCCGAAGCCTTCAGAAAGCCTCGGTTTCCCATCACTACTCATACCGTAGCTACAGCCCTGTTACACGGCATAATACTAGAAGTATTTAAAGGTGTCGTCCGTAATATTGTCATATTCGTCTCCCTTTTAACTTCAGAGAACGAAAACCAATCATGAAGCAAGAATACGTTGCTGTGTGATGGCTGGCTGACCGAAGTAATTTCATTACATTACTAAAAACAAGTTGTACACTTTTTAACTCTTTCATTTTAGTGATGATAGGAGTGGTGCACACATATTTACCACACAAACAAGTAGAACAGGTTGCTATGATACAACAAAATACAAAAAAGGCCAGCACTCACTAATTTATAAATGACCATTTAAACTTTGTTTTACATTCTCTCATGGCAACATAATCCAAGTGAGTGCTGGCCTTTTTCCTTTTGATGTGATAACTTGTTTGCCTCCGCTTCCAAGAACCCAATCATTTGTTTAGGCAAGAGGATAAGAGTTTAGTGCATTCTCTCTCTTTACAATACTATGATACAGTACACACAAAGTAGAGAAATTGTTGTTCGTGGCAACATATCATATTCATTCTGTATTAAAAGACTAATAGTTACCTGCCATACTCTGTTGAAAATCTGAAAATGCCTTGTGTGCGTGCGCGCAAGAAAACGAAAGAGAAAGTTAGACAGTTTTACTCACGACTGGTTGTCACTACCTGGGCAGGAGACAAAGTCATAAACCCCACCTATTTCTGTAACTTCTCTTTTTAAAATCTGATTTTAAATCTTAAAGGAAAATTCCACCCAAAAACTTTGTCTACATCATAAAAATTCATTAAAACCAAAATGTGCTTTTCATTTGAATTTAAGGTTAGGGTTAAGCATAAGGTTAGCAGTGTGGGTAAAAGAAAAACTATATTTTGGTATTTGTTTCATTAGTCCACTGTTGATAAAGTCCGAAAATGTTTTGCATGTCAGCAATCAAGTTTTCAAGAAAGTTTCACTTTCAATATACAGAAATACAGCCGGTATGATCTGGAAAACTTGATTGCTGACATGTAAAACATTTTCGGACTTTATCAACAGTGGACTAATGAAACAAATACCATAATATAGTTTTAGGGTGGATTTTTGTTTTAACCACACTGCTAACCTTATGCCTAACCCTGACCTTAAAATAAGACCAAAAAGCATTTTTTTGTTTTGACCAATTTTTACGATATAGACAATTTTGACTTTGCCGCTGGCCCATCTGGTGGAAACGCAAGACAAGGCGGGTTTAAACAATATAAAACAATAACTTGGCCAGTAATCCAGTTCATTAACTCACTATAATGACATTCTCGTTACATAATTTAAAGTGTATGACACCATGTCGCAGCCCAGTCATGGACGAACAAGTTTGATTAAAAAATAAATAAAATGAAGGAAAATGACACTATCGTGCGAACCAGAACTGTACCGTGCAGAATATAATATTATATTTACAGATTGTCCTTTCCAGCACATGTAATAGCTGTCGCTTTCCTCATCCTCAGATGAGGTGAGGAGAGAAGGATCTTCTGACCAAAATGCGGAGTCCGGGAAATATGCCATCTTTATTACAAATACGACGTAGACTAAACAAAACAAAACACTTTCAAAACTTACAAAATAACAAAACGACGTTGACGCAACCTGAACATAAACTTACATAGACAAACGTAAACTCACGAACAGGAACGTACATCGAAACATACGAACAGCCAAACAGCTCCGAAAGTGAATACATCGAACACAACGACGAAAGACATCGTTACAGAACCACCCACCAAATTACCAGAACCAAGCAGCGGGGAAAAGGGCAGCGAAAGCAACCACAGAAATCCCAGGACTTGTGGACTTGGGAGGAAGAGTTGAATGGAGAAGGACCCTGGGCACAGGCTGGGGAGTATCGCCGCCCCAAAGCTGAGCTGGAGGAAGCGAAAGCTGAGCGGCGGCGATATGAGGAGGCAGCACGACAGCGGGACAGGTACGAGAGGCAACCCCAGAATTTTTTTGGGGGGGGGGCTAGAGAGGAGTGTGGCTAAGCCAGGTAGCAGACCTGAGCGCACTCCTCGTGCTTATTATAAGCAACGCGTCACTGGTCAGGCACCGTGTTATGCGGTTAAGCGCACGGTGTCGCCAGTGCGTGCCCATAGCCTGGTGCGCTATAGGGCAGCCCCCCGAAAGTGTCAAGTGAGTGTGGGCATCCAGCCGGGGCGTATTGTGCCTGCTCAGCGCGTCTGGTCTCCGGTACGCAGTTTCGGTCCAGGGTATCCTGCGCCGGCTCTGCGTGCTGTGTCTCCGGGGCGCTGGGAGGGTGCAGTGCGTCCTATGCCTACGCTCCGCTCGTACCGGGCAAATGTGGGAGTGGAGCCTAAGGGAGAGGTGCGCGTAGTAGGCACTAGATCTCCAGTGCTCATCCACAGCCCGGTTCAACCTGTGCCTGCACTCTGGAGGGTACGGGCTGGAGTAGTATGCCAGCCTGGGGGAGTGGTGCCAAGGCTGCGCACCAGAGCTCCAGTGCTCCTCCACAGCCCGGTCCTTCAGGTGCCTTTTAACATCAAGCCTCCTGTAGGTCTCTCCAGCCTGGTGGGTCCTGTGGCAGCCCCACGCACCAGGCTGTCTCTCCGTCTCCTCCCTACAGGTGTGCCCGTCTGCCCAGCGGTGCCTGAACTGCCCGTCTGCCCAGCGGCGCCTGAACTGCCCGTCTGCCCAGCGGTGCCTGAACTGCCCATCTGCCCAGCGGCGCCTGAACTGCCCGTCTGCCCAGCGGCGCCTGAACTGCCCGTCTGCCCAGCGGCGCCTGAACTGCCCGTCTGCCCAGCGGCGCCTGAACTGCCCGTCTGCCCAGCGGCGCCTGAACTGCCCGTCTGCCAAATGGCGCCTGAACTGCCCGTCTGCCATGAGCCTGCAAAGCTGCCCGTCTGCCATGAGCCTGCAAAGCCGCCCGTCTGCCAAGAGCCTACAGAGCCGCCCGTCTGCCAAGAGCCTACAGAGCCTTCCGCCAGACCGGAGCCGCCAGAGCCTTCCGCCAGACCGGATCAGCCAGAGCCTTCCGCCAGACCGGATCAGCCAGAGCCTTCCGCCAGACCGGATCAGCCAGAGCCTTCCGCCAGACCGGATCAGCCAGAGCCTTCCGCCAGACCGGATCAGCCAGAGCCTTCCGCCAGACCGGATCAGCCAGAGCCTTCCGCCAGACCGGATCAGCCTTCAGAGCCGTCCAGCCAGGACCAGCCTTCAGAGCCGTCCAGCCAGGACCAGCCTTCAGAGCCGTCCAGCCAGGATCCGCCAGAGCCAGCCAGCCAGGATCTGCCAGAGTTTATCAGCCGGGACCTGCCCCTTGTCCCGGTGTTGCCCCTTGTCCCGGTGTTGTCCCTCAGTCCGGAGCTGCCGTCCCTCAGTCCGGGGCGGCCCCTAAATCCAGCGGGACCCATGTCTAGGGTTCCCAGTCCAAGGTCGGTGGCGAGGGTCGCCACCTTGAGGAAGACACAGAAGCGGGGATTTATTATGGTGGAATTGGGACAGCGTCCGGAGCCGGAGCCACCACCGTGGTCAGATGCCCACCCAGACCCTCCCCTAGACTTTTGGTGGTGCGTTCGGAGTACGCACTTTGAGGGGGGGGTTATGTCACGTTCCTGACCTGTTTTCTGTTAGTTTGTGTATGTGTTAGCTGGTCAGGACGTGAGTTTGGGTGGGCAGTCTATGTTTTCTGTTTCTATGTTGGTTTAAGGGTGACCTGATATGGCTCTCAATTAGAGGCAGGTGGTTTTCATTTCCTCTGATTGAGAGCCATATTAAGGTAGGTGTTTTCACACTGTTTGTTTGTGGGTGGTTGTCTCCTGTGTCTGTGTGATGTTACGCCACATGGGACTGTTTCGGTTTTGTTTGTTCGGTTTATGTAGTCTGTTCCTGTTTTCATGCGTTCTTCGTTATACGTAAGTTCTTATGTTCAGGTGCGTCTACGTCGTTTGTTGTTTTGTAGTTATTCAAGTATAGTTCGTTTTCTGTCTATGTCGTGTCTTGTTTAAATCAATAAATCATGTCATCATACCTCGCTGCATATTGGTCTTCAGATCCCTCTCTCCTCTCCTCGTCGGAGGAGGAGGATTTAGAGTATCGTTACAGCACAGTTCCAGCAACTATGGTGGATGCAGTACAGCTTGGCCTGATTTGGTTTGGCTTGGCATAGAAATGTGAAAATAGTATAGTTGAGCTGTTCTTTTTAAAGAGGCAACACACACAGAGAAGCGAGACAGATAAACAGGATGGAAGTAGAGAGGGACTTAGCAGCTGCGTGCTTGAATTAGAACTTTATTAACTGAGTTTGGCTTCGGAGAAAGAAAATATGGCATAAAGAACAGGAGAGATAGGGGGAGTTGGGGAGGTGGGGAAATTAAAATGAGTATGAGAACAGTGAGAGGAAGAGCTTCTGAAATGAAGGTATAAAACTGAAAATATATATGATTAAGCCTCTGAAAGTAAGGTACATAAATAGTAAATCTGACTTTCTGCTTAAGGAGTTTATCAGTAAATTTGATTTAAGCCATGGTGAAAGGAGATTTAACCACAGTGGCATGAGGGGACTAAAACAGAGGAAGGGAGAGAACGAGAGAAAGATCGAGAAAAGTAGAGAGGAGGAAAGGGAGAGGGACAGATTGGACAGAGTGGTTGAATAATGGAAAATGCAAGCAAATGAGAGGAAGAAAGATCATGGTCCACTAGAGGCTTAAAACGTGTCAGTCCACTCATCTCACACCCACACACACACTTTCTCTCTCTCATGAAATGTCACCCCCCCCCCCCCCCCCCCCCCACACACACACACACACACACACACACACACAGTAGCACAGAGCACATCAACCTGAGGAGTTACACTGAATTCTATAAATCACCACGGCAACAGCAAGTTGATATGGAACTGTCTGTGACAGAACATCAATCTTTGTATATTTGTTAAGGGTCACAGTAGAGGGATTTTGATGTTTGTGTTGATTTATTTTACAATTCAAACTCACACATCTGAAGACAATGCATTTCAAATCATTGAGGACAACACAAAAGAGTTTATCAACTTATTAGATGGGACTTGTAAAGCAAAAGTCCTGACTTTAAATCTTTGTCATACTTCTTCTACACGTTACTCTTATAACTGTTTAAGCTAGAAACACCATTAAAATGTGCAGACTGGTCTGGAATAGTCTGCTTGTATACAACTTTTTGATATACTATTGTATTTTTTGTCCTTCTTTTTGTCCATCTACATTCAATTTAAAGTGGAACTGACAGCGTTTGATCTACTTTGCAGATATGAAACAAACAAACAATCATAATATCAGAAAAATATATAAAATTCCTAGTTTATACTACAAAAGCAACTTTATAGGTTTTAAAAATAGGTTCTCTTTGACTCAACATTCCAGGACGTTGTTGGCAGAATAGATGGATGCAGTTCAATCCATGATTAATATAATTCACCAATACATTTCTTGGTCCAAAAAATACTGCTATCAGGTTGCAAATCACAGCTGGCTGGGTACATTGTTTGCTGCCTCCATTCAGGATGTACTGTTCCAGTTTCAATGACTCAATATTTGGGGGGAAACGGACAAATGTAACTAAGTCTGGGAATGTCAGTACAATCAAACTAGTAAGGACAATGATCACAAGTCAGTCATAACGTGGTTAATAGGCTAGCATATCTACATACACTATCGTTCAAAAGTTTGGGGTCACTTAGAAATGTCCTTGTTTTTGAAAGAAAAGAAAATTCTTTGTCCACTAAAATAACATCCAAAATGATCAGAAATATAGTGTAGACATTGTTAATGTTGTAAATGACTAATGTAGCTGGAAATGGCAGATATGTAATGGAATATCTACATAGGCGTACAGAGGCCCATTATCAGCAACCATCACTCCTGTGTTCCAACGGCACGTTGTGTTAGCTAATCCAAGTTTATCATTTTAAAAGGCTAATTGATCATTAGAAAAACCTTTTGCAATTATGTTAGCACACCTGATAACTGTTGTTCTGATTAAAAAAGCAATACAACTGGCCTTTACACTAGTTGAGTATCTGGAGCATCAGCATTTGTGGGTTCAAATACAGGCTCAAAATGGCCAGAAACAAATAACTTTCTTCTGAAACTCATCAGTCTATACTTGTTCTGAGAAATGAAGGCTATTCCATGCGAGAAATTGCCAAAATTCCCCCAAATTCCCAAACATTCAAGCAAATGTGTGAAAATGACCATATCCAAGTGTTCACTAAAATGCTGTCAGATCCGCTTTAATGTGACTTTTTTCAACATTATAAAGCTCCCATTGTGACATCATTACTTCCAACTTCCATGCACTGTAAATGCAACAATGAAAAAAAAAAAACTTTGACATAAATCTGCCACTTTGCCAAACACTTACACAAAACGTTAGAGGGTATAACATCTTCCTCTACTTCTCTGCTATTCAAATCTGAAATAATAACAGAATTATCTGGTACCAATCAAACATTACAGCTGTTCAAATGACTGCATCAAAAAAAATCTGTCACTTTTTATAAATAACTGACATTTTGGCCACTTTCCGAACAAGTTAGACAAAAAGTTAGAGTGTATGGCATCTTCGTCTACTTCTCTGCTATTCAAATCTGTCCACGGAACAAAAATATCCGATACGGATCTAACGATAGAACTGTTTTAGGAACTGCATTAACACATTTTTTCCTAACAACTGCAGTTTTGACTGCTTTTTAATAAAATAAAATAAATGTAACCTTTATTTAACTAGGAAAGCCAGTTAAGAACAAATTATTATTTACAATGACAGCCTACCCCGGGCCAAACCTGGACGACGCTGTGCCAATTTCAATTTCACTTAACCAAAACGTTTGACAAAAATTGTGGAGGGTATGACATCTTGGTCTACTTCGCTGCTATTCATATCTGGAATTGGAACAGAAATATATTGTACAGATACAACTGTTTTAGTAACTGCATGAACAACTTTCATTTTTTGAAACAGCTGCCATTTTGACCACTCCCAGCACTTTAGACAAAAACTTATTAAAGGGTATGACATCTTGGTCTACTTCTATGCTATTAAAATATGGAAATAAGAACATAAATATCTATTAAAGAGGTACAGCTGTTTTAGTAACCACGTCAAATAATTTAGCTAACTTCCCACTGTTGAATTAACTGTCATGGACTTTTCAGAATTCCCATCATGAGACAATGAGTAAACATTATGTCTTTTGATACAAATCTGCTACCTTGACCACTTTTCCCAAAAACGTAGACAAAAACTTAAAGGGTATGCCACCTTGATCGACTTCTCTGCTATTCAAATCTGAAATAAGAACAGAAATATCTACTACCAATCAAGAGGTACAGATGTTTTAGTAACCACATCAACTAATTTAGCTAACTTCCCACTGTTGAATTAACTGCCATGGAACTTTTAAAAACATTCAAATTATAACAATGGGGGCGCACATCTATATCTTCAACCATACATGAATTCCTTTATCATACCAAATCAGTCCAACTTATCCTCATTTTATCCCTTCATCCCTCCATCCATTAGGTCTTCTCTATCCCTGTATCCTTACTTTATCTATCTATCCTATTCTTTTATCTATCCATGTATGTATATATCCTATTTATTTACCTATCCAGTCATAACCTCATTTTAACATCTTTATCCTTTGATTAAGAAATGCATGTATGGTTAAAGTAAGGGATAAACACTTGGGATAAAATAAAGTTTTACAATTGCCTCCTACTCTGTTATTACAGTTTGCATATCCTGTGGTATTCTAGTAGGATGGTGTATAAGAGTGTAGTAGGCTAGTCTGAGTCTAGTTGTTTGTGATGAAATATGTGATCTAACTGCCCCACAATCCAAAGTAATAAGGTTGATAGGTCTTTCAAAGTAATCAGACCATTTATTTTACTAAATTAACTTAGACTATATTTAACTTCTTGGCTTAAGTAAAACGTTTTATACTTCTTCCTCTACCACAAACATACTTGTAAAGAGTTAAAGCAAGTCCCAACAATGTTTCTTCATGGAAAATGACTATCTAGTTTCCATTGTGGTCCTCTTGTTTTGGCAGGAAATAAACTTGTTTCTGTTATCTTGGATGATTAGAGGTGACCTACCTTTAGTTGCTGCAGGTCTGACTGTTGGACAAAGAAATGCCTGGAAACTGGAAGCACACAGCTCACTAACAGTCCCCATCATTACACTGTGTCTCTGTGTGTGTGTGTGTGTGTGTTGAACTAGGTGTTGAAGCTAAGTGTTCCGATGTTCTTAGCGTCTTTCCTCTTTTCTCTGTGCTCTTCTTTCGTCCCTCTCTTCACTGTCTCTCTCTTCTTGTCTTGTGACTCTGTCTGTCCCTTCAGGCAGCACCGCTCCACACACAGGTTTATCAATCCCACCGTCGAGGCGCAGTTCCTGGGTTCAGCTCACTAGGCGCTCCCCTGAATGATCCAACCTCCAGTGTTCTCTCCCGTCCTCTGCCAAACACTAATTCACTCTCCTATGAGTGCGCTCTTCTTTTCTCTCTCGCCCCACTCTCTCTCCTCTTCACTGTCATTAATTTACTTGACCTCCCTCCTCTATTTTTCCGTTTGCTGCTTACTCACTCTCTTTCCAACACCCCCTCTCTCTCTAGCAGTTGCTGAAGTATTCTTAGAACTGATTACATTTTACACAAGCAAACACACACACACACACACACACACACACACACACACACACACACACACACACACACACACACACACACACACACACACACACACACACACACACACACACACACACACACCTTCTGCTCCCCTCTCCACAGTGGTGTGTATTCATGAATGCCAAGGGGAAGCCAAGCTTCTCCCCAAAAAATTGTACCAATATTTTTTTTTTACTATTAAAATAATGTATCTTTCGTCTCTCTGTGTTTCATAATTTTCCTTGAATTTGCAAGAGGCTGAATGTATTGCATAGGAGAAAGCATCCGAGTGAGTGAAACAACGCCCCTCTGTCTCTCTACATGTAGACCGTCTATCTGATGCTGTCTGGTCCAAACGAGTATGACATTGTTGCTGCCCGTAGCATTGAATGGAATGCAAGGGAAGCCAGCAAGCATTTGGCCTCCCTTGATGAAAAAAAGTATAAAAAATGTGCCAATCAGTGTTGAGCTAAACTGAGCGAGGTCAACTGTGAATGGTCCTGGTGCACCAAAAAAAAAAGTGTCAAGGGAAGCTTGCTTGGATTTTGACGTCACTCCTATCAAATTGCATGAGAGCATACGTCATTGACAGAAACAACTTCAATTGTCGCATCTTGTTGTGTTGTCCGCTAGCTAACTAGCAAAGATTGTCCCTTTCCTAAATTAGCCATGGATGGAGATAGGGATTTGGACTTGGTTTTACTTAATTCTCTATACTAGCCAATGATTCTAACGGCTATTCTAATCCAACCATTAATTCATACACTTTATAATGCTATCTCCTGGAAGCATTCCCACTAACAACACCCTTTATAATGCTATCTCCTAGTAGCATTCCCACCAACAACACTCTTTATAATGCCCCTTAGGTCCAGTGAAGGGAAATATTAACGCAACAGCATACAATGACATTGTAGACGATTCTGTGATTCCAACTTTGTGGCAACAGTTTGGGGAAGTCCCTTTCCTGTTTCAGCATGACAATGCCCTTGTGCACAAAGCGAGGTCCATACAGAAATGGTTTGTCGAGATCAGTGTGGAAGAACTTGACTGTCCTGTATAGAGCCCTGACTTCAACCCTATCGAACACCTTTGGGATGAATTGGAACACCGACTGCGAGCCAAGCCTGATCGCCCAACATCAGTGCCAGACTGCACTAATGCTCTTGTGGCTGAATGTTCCACGACCAGGTGTCTACATACTTTTGGCAATGTAGTCTGTGTACCTCAATAACCTCGTACCCCTGCACATCGACTCAGTAGTGGTACCCTGTTCCCTGGTACCCAAGTTATTATAACCATTATGTGTATTTATTATTACTTTTATTAATACGTGTTTTACTTTTCTATTGTTTCTCTATTTTCTTTCTCCCTGCATTGTTGGGAAGAGCCCGTACGTAAGCATTTCACAGTTAGTCTACACCTGGTATTTACTTAGCATTTCACAAATAACGTTTTATATTATTTGATTTAATGGTTCACTTTTTCCAAGTGTCTTGTCTTCTGCTCTCCCTCCCTTTTCTCTCTAAATCCTTGCCTCTCATTCTCTTTTCTGTTATTTGTTCATTCTTTGTTTGCCCCTTGTTGCTCAACCCTCTCTCTTCTCTCTGTTATTCTTCTCTCCTTTCTCTTCTTCTTCCCTCCTCTCTGTTCTTCTTCTCTCCTTTCTCTTCTTCTTCTTCTTCTTCTTCTCTCCTCTGTTCTTCTTCTCTCCTTTCTCTTCTTCTTCTCTCCTTTCTCTTCTTCTTCTCTCCTTTCCTATTTATTCTAATTAGTTCTGAACTCTAGTGCAGTTCCTCTGTGACCACTTTCAACCTGTCTCAACCACCACCATTGACTGCCCCTGACCTTGACTAACTAAGACTGACCTTGGCCTTTACATGCCTAAGGCTCTAGGTTTCATCTCTAGAGAGCCAACTTCTGAAAATGAGCAGTTTGACATAGGGGGAGGAAAGGATGAGAGCAGACACACACACAAACATGCGAAAGGGGGACCTACTTGGAAAGGCCTCCATCTTTTTCTCAGAGTAAAATGTATTTTATATCGCTAATTCAATCTCTGTGTCTATCTCACTCGTGGAGTTGCTTGGCAACAACAGACTCATTCATAATTGGGTGGGGGGGTTGAAGCCTTTGAAATTTGGTTTATTTGTTTACTTTCGCTTTCAAGGACAGTGACACTTTCTCTAAGAACATTTCACGCACGCACACACACACACACACACACACACAAACAAAGACGCACAGTCAGGCCAGGGATAAAATCTGATCGTGTTTTGTCGGCTATGCACCTTTAAAAGGCAATGTTTCCACATTCACGGTAAACGGTGCATATTCCGGCTCAATTGGAAATTACCTTTAAATCTACCGTTGATCGGAATCAGTCCTTGGCTCAGAGTGACGATCCTTTACGATCTTTTCTGCTGCGTGGGAAATATACTTAATGTGACGGCTGGTCTCGGGCTTCTCTCCTCCTTTCTCTCTCCTCCTTTCTCTCCCCTCCTTTCGCTCTCCTCCTTTCTCTCTCCTCCTTTCTCTCCCCTCCTTTCTCTCCCCTCCTTTCTCTCCCCTCCTTTCTCTCCCCTCCTTTCTCTCCCCTCCTTTCTCTCCCCTCCTTTCTCTCCCCTCCTTTCTCTCTCCTCCTTTCTCTCTCCTCCTTTCTCTCCCCTCCTTTCTCTCCCCTCCTTTCTCTCCCCTCCTTTCTCTCCCCTCCTTTCTCTCCCCTCCTTTCTCTCCCCTCCTTTCTCTCCCCTCCTTTCTCTCTCCTCCTTTCTCTCTCCTCCTTTCTCTCTCCTCCTTTCTCTCCCCTCCTTTCTCTCCCCTCCTTTCTCTCCCCTCCTTACTCTCTCCTTCTTTCTCTCTCCTTCTTTCTCTCTCCTTCTTTCTCTCCTCTCCTTTCTCTCCTCTCCTTTCTCTCTCCTCCTTTCTCTCCCCTCCTTACTCTCCCCTCCTTACTCTCCCCTCCTTACTCTCTCCTCCTTTCTCTCCCCTCCTTACTCTCCCCTCCTTTCTCTCCCCCTTTCTCTCTCCTCCTTTCTCTCCCCTCCTTTCTCTCTCCTCCTTTCTCTCCCCTCCTTTCTCTCTCCTCCTTTCTCTCTCCTCCTTTCTCTCTCCTCCTTTCTCTCCCCTCCTTTCTCTCTCCTCCTTTCTCTCTCCTTCTTTCTCTCTCCTCCTTTCTCTCCCCTCCTTTCTCTCCCCTCCTTACTCTCCCCTCCTTTCTCTCTCCTCCTTTCTCTCCCCTCCTTACTCTCTCCTTCTTTCTCTCTCCTCCTTTCTCTCCCCTCCTTACTCTCCCCTCCTTACTCTCTCCTTCTTTCTCTCTCCCCCTTTCTCTCTCCTCCTTTCTCTCCCCTCCTTTCTCTCTCCTCCTTTCTCTCCCCTCCTTTCTCTCCCCTCCTTACTCTCCCCTCCTTTCTCTCCTTCTTTCTCTCCTCCTTTCTCTCTCCTCCTTTCTCTCCCCTCCCTTCTCTCCTCCTTTCTCTCCTTCTTTCTCTCCCCTCCTTTCTCTCCTCCTTTCGCTCTCCTCCTTTCTTTCCCCTCATTTCTCTCCCCTACTCACTCTCTCCTCCTTTCTATCTTCTTCTTTTGATTCTTCTCATCCTTGTTCTGTAAACAGAAGAGAAGCAGAAATATAGCATTGTTTGTGAGAGGGTTGTATAACAATATTACCAAACTGACTCCAGACCAGTCAACCAGACAAGATCTAAAGAGCCCTGGTGGGAAACTGAATCTATAAAACACTGAAACTAAAAACCAAAATTCTGTATGTGAAATAACTAGTTAATCAGATCTAAATTTAAAGTAGTCTGGCTGATACCAAACTGACTCCAGACCAGTCAGCCATGCTAGATCTAAAGTAGTCTGGCTGATACCAAACTAACTCCAGACCAGTCAGCCATGCTAGATCTAAAGAGCCCTGGTGGGAAACTGAAGAGAACATTTCTGTGTCAAACAAACAACAGTTACCACCGACCTGGTCGCCGAGATATTGGATCACTCCAATCCTCTGTGTTGGTGATCTACGGCGCCTTGAAAAAGGACACGAGGTGGAACAAAGGAGTGAATGTAGTATTTCCAGATCTGGGAGGCTGAGAGATTCTGAGGGTTGAGGGTTCAATTCTTGGACTGACTCTCTTCTCTGTATACATCAATGATGTCGCTCTTGCTGCTGGTGAGTCTCTGATCCACCTCTACGCAGACGACACCATTCTGTATACTTCTGGCCCTTCTTTGAGCACTGTTTTAACAACCCTCCAGACGAGCTTCAATGCCATACAACTCTCCTTCCGTGGCCTCCAATTGCTCTTAAATACAAGTAAAACTAAATGCATGCTCTTTAACCGATCGCTGCCTGCACCTGCCCGCCCATCCAACATCACTACTCTGGATGGTTCTGACTTAGAATATGTGGACAACTACAAATACCTAGGTGTCTGGTTAGACTGTAAACTCTCCTTCCAGACTCACATCAAACATCTCCAATCCAAAGTTAAATCTAGAATTGGCTTCCTATTTCGCAACAAAGCATCCTTCACTCATGCTGCCAAACATACCCTTGTAAAACTGACCATCCTACCGATCCTCGACTTCGGCGATGTCATTTACAAAATAGCCTCTAACACCCTACTCAATAAATGGGATGCAGTCTATCCGTTTTGTCACCAAAGCGCCATATACTACCCACCACTGCGACCTGTACGCTCTCGTTGGCTGGCCCTCGCTTCATACTCGTCGCCAAACCCACTGGCTCCAGGTCATCTACAAGACCCTGCTAGGTAAAGTCCCCCCTTATCTCAGCTCGCTGGTCACCATAGCAGCACCTACCTGTAGCACGCGCTCCAGCAGGTATATCTCTCTGGTCACCCCCAAAACCAATTCTTCCTTTGGCTGCCTCTCCTTCCAGTTCTCTGCTGCCAATGACTGGAATGAACTACAAAAATCTCTGAAACTGCAAGCACTTATCTCCCTCACTAGCTTTAACTTCTTATGGCTGCAGGGGCAATATTGAGTAGCTTGGATGAAAGGTGCACAGAGGTGCCCATAGTAAACTGCCTGCTCCTCAGTCCCAGTTGCTAATATATGCATATTATTATTCGTATTGGATAGAAAACACTCTGAAGTTTCTAAAACTGTTTGAATTATGTCTGTGATTATAACAGAACTCATATGGCAGGCAAAAACCTGAGAAGTTCCACTTCCTGTTTGAATTTCTGAGGTGGCAGATTTTCAACCAAGCTCTCATTGAAATTACAGCGAGATATTGATGAGTTTTCACTTCCTACGGCTTCCACTAGATGTCAACAGTCAATAGAACTTTGTCTGATAACTCTCTAATGTGAAGGGGGGCCGAAGGAGACAGGAATGAGTAATCACTGCCACGAGCTGACCATGCTTTCACATGCGCGTTCACATGAGGAGGACCTCCGTTCCACCGCTCATCTGAAGTCAATCTAATTCTCCGGTTGGAACGTTATTCAAGATGTATGTTAACAACATTCTAAAGATTGATTCAGTACTGTAAGGCCTGGGTGTCGGAGTGTGAAGGAAAAGCGCAGGAACAGCAGGTGCAAATACAAATGTTCTTTAATGAACACGGAACAAACTAGGCCACCCTACTAACACACTGGGAGTACACTATAAACTACCCCAGACACGGGGGGAATGAACACAGTCCAGATAAACGTGAAGCACAAAACCAACACCACACATACATACAAACAATCCCGCACAAAGAAACGTGCGGGCCGGCTGACTAAATAAGCCCAACTAATTACACCCTCATACAAAACAGGTGCACCCAATAAACACATAGGGAGGGGGAGAAAAGGATCAGTGGCAGCTAATAGGCCGGTGACGACGACCGCCGAACGCCACCCGAACGGGAAGGAGAGCCTGCCTCGGTCGAAGTCGTGACAAGTACATCGTTTGACATGTTTCTACTGACTGTTACGGAACTTTTGGACATTTCGTCACGTTATAGTGGACGCGCTTTGTGACTTTGGAATTGTTTACCAAACGCGCTAACCAAAGTAGCTAATTGGACATAAATAACGGACATTATCAAACAAATCAAGCATTTATTGTGGACCTGGGATTCCTAGGACTGCATTCTGATGAAGTTCATCAAAGGTAAGGAAACATTTATCATGTATTTTCTGGTTTCTGTTGACCCCAACATGGCGGCTAATTTGGCTATTGTTCTGAGCTCCGTCTCAGATTATTGCATGATTTGCTTTTTCCGTAAAGTTTTTTTTAAATCTGACACAGCGGTTGCATTAAGGAGAGGTATATCTATAATTCCATGTGTATAACTTGTATTATCATCTACATTTATGATGAGTATATCTGTTGAGGGCCTCCCGGGTGGCGCAATGGTCTAGGGCACTGCATCGCAGTGCTAACTGCGCCACCAGAGTCTCTGGGTTCGCGCCCAGGCTCTGTCGCAGCCGGCCGCGACCGGGAGGTCCGTGGGGCGACGCACAATTGGCATAGCGTCGTCCGGGGTAGGGAGGGTTTGGCCGGTAGGGATATCCTTGTCTCATCGCGCTCCAGCGACTCCTGTGGCGGGCCGGGCGCAGTGCGCGCCAGCCAAGGGGGCCAGGTACACGGTGTTTCCTCCGACACATTGGTGCGGCTGGCTTCCGAGTTGGAGGCGCGCTGTGTTAAAGAAGCAGTACGGCTGGTTGGGTTGTGCTTCGGAGGACGCATGGCTTTCGACCTTCGTCTCTCCCGAGCCCGTACGGGAGTTGTAGCGATGAGACAAGGTAGTAATTACTAGCGATTGGATACCACGAAAATTGGGGAGAAAATGGGACAAAAAAAAAGAAATAAAAAAAAGAGTATATCTGTTGAAACGAAGTGGCTATGCAAAATCACTTGATGTTTTTGGAACTAGTGAATGTAACGCGCCAATGTAAACTCAGATTTTTTGTTATAAATATGAACTTTATCAAACAAAACATGCATGTATTGTGTAACATGAAGTCCTATGAGTGTCATCTGATGAAGATAATCAAAGGTTAGTGATTAATTTTATCTCTATTTCTGCTTTTTGTGAAAGCTATCTTTCGCTGGAAAAATGGCTGTGCTTATTGTAGTTTTGTGGTGACCTAACATAATCGTTTGTAGTGCTTTCGCTGAAAAGTATATTTGAAATCGGACACTTTGGTGGGTTTAACAACAAGATTACATTTAAAATGATATAAGACACATGTATGTTTGAGGAATTTTAATTATGAGATTTCTGTTGTTTGAATTTGGCGCCCTGCACTTTCACTGGCTGTTGTCATATCGATCCCGGTAGCGGGATGCAGCCATAAGAAGTTGTAAGCACCAGCTGTCAGAGCAGCTCACAGATTACTGCACCTGTACATAGCCCATCTATAATTTAGCCCAAACAACTACCTCTCCCTACTGTATTTATTTATTTTGCTCCTTTGCACCCCATTATTTCTATCTCTACTTTGCACATTCTTCCACTGCAAATCTACCATTCCAGTGTTTTACTTGCTATATTGTATTTACTTCATCACCATGGCCTTTTTTTTGCCTTTAGCTCCCTTATCTCACCTCATTTGCTCACATTGTATATAGACTTATTTTTCTACTCTATTATTGACTGTATGTTTGTTTTACTCCATGTGTAACTCTGTGTTGTTGTATGTGTCGAACTGCTTTGCTTTATCTTGGCCAGGTCGCAATTGTAAATGAGAACTTGTTCTCAACTAGCCTACCTGGTTAAATAAAGGTGAAATTAAAAAGAGTAACTTCTTATTCATGATCCAGAAGTGTTTGTCGGTCGTAGGAAATTATTGCACGAACATTCTGAGCAAACAAAGTAATAATTAACGCAAAAATAGTAATAAAAAAGCAAAGTCCAGGGCCTCCCGCGTGGTGCAGTGGGGAACTGTGCCACTAGAGATTCTGCGTTCGAGTCCAGGCTCTGTCGCAGCCGGCCGCGACCGGGAGGCCCATGGGGCAGCAAACAATTGGCCCAGCGTCGTCCGGGTTAGGGGAGGGTTTGGCTGGCAGGGATATCCTTGTCTCATCGCGCACTAGCGACTCCTGTGGCGGGCCGAGCGCAGTGCACGCTGACACAGTCGCCAGGTGTACGGTGTTTCCTCCGACACATTGGTGTGGCTGGCTTCTGGGTTGGATGGGCATTGTGTCAAGAAGCAGTGCGGCTAGGCTGGGTTGTGTTTCGGAGGATGCACAGCTCTTGACCTTCGCCTCTCCCGAGTCCGTACGGGAGTTGCAGCGATGAGACAAGAGTGTAACTACTACCAACTGGATACCACGAAATTGGGGAGAAAAAAGGGGTGAAAAAAAGTGCTTGTGTGTCTATTTCCAGATTACAGAGACATTTTGACTCTAACATACAGTAAGTGGCCCTGAAAGTTAACACAAGCTCTCTATCTCCCTCTTTTTCTACCTCTCTCTCTTTCTCCCCCCCCCTCTCTCACCCATCCATCCACCCCAGACACTTCTCACAAATGCATCAAACCTGGCTGTCATGCCAACCAACACAGTTGAAAGGGATTGGTTACTTTTGTAGAGAGAGAAAATTAAAACTTACTCCTGCACTCAGATGATTGGTATTTCAAATAAATTATAATGAAAATGTATTTGTCACATGCGTCGAACACAACAAGTGTAGTCTTTTGGCCTTTTTGTTCCAGACTTGGCGCTCCGGTACCGCTTTCCATGCAAGAGAACAGTCTGTGACTTAGGTGGCTGGAGTCTTTGACCATTTTTAGGGCCTTGCTTATTCCTCTGGTATAGAATTCATGGATGGCAGGGAGCTCTACCCTCTGTAGTACCTTATGGTCCAGATGCCAAACAGTTGCCATACCAAGTGGTGATGCAGCCAGTCAAGATGCTCTCAATTGTGCAGCTGTAGAACGTTTTGAGGATCTGAAGACCCATGCTAAATCTTTTCATCCTCCTGAGGGGGAAGAGGCATTGTCGTTCCCTCTTCACGACTGTGCGGGTGTATTTGGACCATGATGGATCCTTAGTAATGTGGACACCGAGGAACTTAAAGCTCTCGACTCTCTCCACTACAGCCCTGTCGATGTGAATGGGTGTGTGCTTGGCCCATCAGCTCATATATTTTGCTGACGTTGAGGGAGAGGTTGTTATCCTGGCACCACACTGCCAGGTCTCTGACCTCTTCCCTGTAGGTTGTTTTATCGTCGTCGGTGATCAGGCCTATCGCCGTTGTGTCGTCAGCAAACTTAATGGTGTTTGAGTCATGTGCGGCCACACAGTTGTGGGTGAACAGGGAGTACAGGAGGGGACTAAGCACGCACCCCTGAGGGGCCCCAGTGTTGAGGGTCAGCGTGGCAGATGGGTTGCTGCCTACCCTCACCGCCTGGGGCGCCCATCAGGATGTCCAGGATCCAGTTGTAGAGCGAGGTGCTTAATTCCAGGGTCCTTAGCTTAGTGTTGAGCTTCGAGGGCACTATGGTGTTGAACGCTGAGCTGTAGTCAATAAACCGCATTCTCACGAAAGTGTTCCTTTTCTCCTGGTGGGAAAGTGCAGTGTGGAGTGCAATAGAGATTGAGTCATCTGTGGGTCTGTTGGGGCGGTATGTGAATTGGACTGTGTCCAGGGTGTCTGGGATGATAGTGTTGATGTGAGCCATGACCAGCCTTTCAAACCATTTCCTGGCTACAGATGTGAGTGCTATGAGGCGATAGTCATTAGACAAGTTACCTTGGAGTTCTTGGGCACAGGGACTATGGTGATTGAAGCATGTACTGTAGGTTTTACAGACTGGGTCATAGAGAGCCGGTGTAGTAGGATGTGTGTGTGTATTTTTGTATTTATTTTTTTTACCCGCTTTTTCTCCCCAATTTTGTGGTATCCAATTGTTAGTAATTACTATCTTGTCTCATCGCTACGACTCCCGTACGGGCTCGGGAGAGACGAAGGTCGAAAGCCATGCGTCCTCCGAAGTGTGTGTGTGTATTTGTATTTATTATGGATCCACATTAGCTCTGTGTGTGTGTGCGCATGTGTGTGTGTGTGGAATGATGAGTGTGTGTGTGTGATTTACCTGTGTGCTTGCAGATCAAATCATACGATTATGATACAAAAAATATTTATAGAAGTCTCCATCTTTGTCTGGATAACACATGACTCTAACACCAGAGGATTTTATACACTGGCCTGGTTGCCATTTCTGTTTTAGCCAACTCTCTTACAACCAGACTAGTGAAAAAACACATCAGCACTCTGTCCTGTATGCCACACGGTGCTGCTATTGCTCCAAGTGACAAGCTTTTCCCCTCAACAATATATTAATTTTAAAACATACCCATTTTCATAGATGTTTCATGGGTCATATTTGGGCTTTGACATTTTTTTTACAAAAATAAATAATTTTTCTGAACACCCCACGACATAAAGGATTTTTTTTTCCCATCTCAGGCATCCAAACCCTATTGTTATTGGACATTTTTTCCCCCGATAAGGACACCATTTGTCTTCAACCTCGTTATGGACGCTATGTAAGTTGTCTGAATATGATTATAAAAGATACTTGTAATAAAATCTACATTTCCCTTGTAATCATATGTCCCTCAAACTAATTCAATAATTGCAAATAAAAATGTTACATAATATCTCATACTTTTGCTATACTCAAGCCTGAAATGGACACTGAAGCAACCTCAATTGTTTTATCAAAAGTATGGTTTCTGTCACGACTTCCGCCGAAGTCGGCTCCTCTCCTTGTTCGGGCGGCGTTCAACGTCACCGGCTTTCCAGCCCTCGCCGCTCCATTTTTCATATAACCATTTGTTTTGTCTTGTTCCATACACACCTGGTTTTCATTCCCCAATCAATCTACATGTATTTAGTCCTCTGTTCCCCATCATGTCTTTGTGTGTAATTGTTCATTGTGAACGGTCTATGTTCACGCGCGATACTTTTATAGTTTATGTTCCGTGTTTTTGGGCACTTGTCATTTTTTTTGTCCCTATTGTTGAACGGAATAAAAGTGTGCCTGTTTACTCTACTCTACTCTCCTGCACCTGACTTCGCCTCCCTTACACAGCCTTAAGTTGAACTAAAATCTATATTCTCATTATTGCACTAAACATTTCAGACTGAGCTCAACAAACATTAACTCCATATTTCATAACCTTTCCAAAATGATGACACAAAAATGGTCATGTAACAGGGTTGAGACTAGGGTAACAGGGTTGAGACCAATATGGCTTCCATATAAATTGGTTTTATTTCTCTAAAATTCACTCCAACATATAAACATTGTATTTCATAGATATAACCATGTAATGGTTTTTTCCTTGGCGAAAAAATATATAATATAAATATATATACATTTTAATTAAACTGAGTTTTATTAATCCAACTGCAGTAAAATACTAAACAAACAAAAACATAGCAGGAAAGAACACTGATCAGGTTATCAGAACAGGTGAACAGGTCACACTGAACATGTCAACAGGTCAGAACAGGTCAACAGGTCAGAACAGGTCACACTGAACAGGTCATCAGGTCAGAACAGGTCATCAGAACAGGTCACACTGAACAGGTCAAAAGGTCAGAACAGGTCAACAGGTCAGAACATGTCAACAGGTCAGAACAGGTCACACTGAACAGGTCAACGGGTCACACTGAACAAGTCATCAGAACAAGTCCAATCACACTGAACAGGTCAAAAGGTCAGAACAGGTCAACAGGTCAGAACAGGTCACACTGAACAGGTCATCAGAACAGGTCAGAACATGTCATCAGAACAGGTCACACTGAACAGGTCAACAGGTCAGAACAGGTCAACAGGTCAGAACAGGTCACACTGTACAGGTCAACGGGTCACACTGAACAAGTCATCAGAACAGGTCACACTGAACAGGTCATCAGAACAGGTCACACTGAACAGGTCATCAGGTCAGAACAGGTCATCAGAACAGGTCACACTGAACAGGTCAAAAGGTCAGAACAGGTCAACAGGTCAGAACATGTCAAACTGAACAGGTCATCAGAACAGGTCACACTGAACAGGTCAAAACAAATCACACTGAACAGGTCAAAAGGTCAGAACAGGTCAACAGGTCAGAACATGTCATTTGTTTTGACCTGTCCTGTTCAGAACAGGTCAAAACAGGTCACACTGAACAGGTCAAAAGGTCAGAACAGGTCATCAGAACAGGTCAACAGGTCAGAACATGTCATCAGAACAGGTCAACAGAACAGGTCACACTGAACAGGTCACACTGAACAGGTCGTCAGAACAGGTCACACTGAACAGGTCGTCAGAACAGGTCAACAGGTCAGAACAGGTCGTCAGAACAGGTCACACTGAACAGGTCGTCAGAACAGGTCATCAGAACAGGTCAACAGGTCAGAACAGGTCGTCAGAACAGGTCAACAGGTCAGAACATGTCGTCAGACCAAGTCACACTGAACAGGTCGTCAGACCAAGTCACACTGAACAGGTCGTCAGACCAAGTCACACTGAACAGGTCGTCAGACCAAGTCACACTGAACAGGTCGTCAGACCAAGTCACACTGAACAGGTCGTCAGACCAAGTCACACTGAACAGGTCGTCAGACCAAGTCACACTGAACAGGTCGTCAGACCAAGTCACACTGAACAGGTCGTCAGACCAAGTCACACTGAACAGGTCAAAACAGGTCAGAACAAATCACTGAACAGGTCAAAAGGTCAGAACAAATCACACTGAACAGGTCAACAGAACAGGTCACACTGAACAGGTCAGAACAGGTCAGAACAGGTCATCAGAACAGGTCATCAGAACAGGTCAAAAGGTCAGAACAGGTCCCACTGAACAGGTCAAAAGGTCAGAACAGGTCAAAAGGTCAGAACAGGTCAAAAGGTCAGAACAGGTCAAAAGGTCAGAACAGGTCACACTGAACAGGTCAACGGGTCACACTGAACAGGTCAACAGGTCAACGGGTCACACTGAACAGGTCATCGAAACAGGTCAGAACAGCTCAAAAGAGGTCACACTGAACAGGTCATCAGGTCATCAGAACAGGTCACACTGAACACGTCAACAGGTCATCAGGTTATCAGAACAGGTGAACAGGTCACACTGAACAGGTCAGAACAGGTCAACAGGTCACACTGAACAGGTCAACAGATCAGAACATGTCATCAGAACAGGTCAACAGGTCATCAGAACAGGTCAACAGGTCATCATGTCAGAACAGGTTAACAGGTCATCAGACCAAGTCACACTGAACAGGTCATCAGAACAGGTCACACTGAACAGGTCACACTGAACAGGTCACACTGAACAGGTCATCAAAACAGGTTAACAGGTCAGAACAGGTCACACTGAACAGGTCATCAGGTCATCAGAACAGCTCACACTGAACAGGTCAGAACAGGTTAACAGGTCAGAACAAGTCACACTGAACAGGTCGTCAGACCAAGTCACACTGAACAGGTCATCAGAACAGGTCACACTGAACAGGTCATCAGGTCATCAGAACAGGTCAACAGGTCAGAACAGGTCAAACTGAACAGGTCATCAGGTCAGAACAGGTCAAACTGAACAGGTCATCAGAACAGGTCAAAAGGTCAGAACAGGTCAAAAGGTCAGAACAGGTCCCACTGAACAGGTCATCAGGTCAGAACAGGTAAACAGGTCAGACAGGTCACACTGAAGAAGTCAACAGATCATCAGAACAGGTCATCAGGTCAGAACAGGTCAAAACAAGTCACACTGAACAGGTCATCAGAACTGTTCCCACTGAACAGGTCAAAACAGGTCATCAGACCAGGTCAGAACAAGTCACACTGAACAGGTCAACAGGTCAGAACAAGTCACACTGAACAGGTCAACAGATCAGAACAGGTCAACAGAACAGGTCAACAGATCAGAACAGGTCACACTGAACAGGTCATCAGAATCATACAAAAATTGTGAACATTTCTAACCTTTTTCAGGGGTTGGTCAATATCACTAAAGTGTTTTCTTGTCCTCAAGATAAATCATTCAAAATTGTATCTTAAAAATATCCACTGGATCAAATTTCAGAAGGATCCTAATGTGTATATGCCTTCATGGTAACAGAAGCATAATCTAGAAGAAAAAGAAACGCACACCTATTTAGGCGAGGTGCTGGCTAGCGGAGTTGAAAACTTGAAAATAAAAGAGCCGCACTCTAGGAGCTCAGATGCAAAAATATTTAATTTACCAACGTTTCGACAGGTCACACGTTGGTAAATTAAATATTTTTGCATCTGAGCTCCTAGAGTGTGCGGCTCTTTTATTTTCAAACAGAAGCATGACAGACTTCAATGTACATTTTACACTATTTTATTTCAGTGGAAGGAGGCAATTTTTCAATGTCTCAAGTGCTGCTCAATCAACTTCAATGAGAATAATTAGGAATAAAATTAAACATTTAAAAAAATATTTCCTTATTTTCTTCATTAAATGTTATCTTATGTATAGTCTTTATGTTAAATGCTGCACTTTTTATAAGAATATTGACTATTTTCTGTATGTCCTCAAAGTCGTTGTCCACCCTGTTACATTGTGGTTACTGGCACTTTAAGAGAATATATATTTTCTACAATGTCATTACAAACAGGAAATTATGTCACTTCCTTGGCGAAAAAAGCAACTGTGGTGGACCTGGTGAGTATCTAGATTTCATACTATTACATTTTCATCATCATATGTTGGTGATGTGGGAAAGCATAACATGTCCACCCTGTTAAGCTAAAATACAAAATATGTTAATCGAATTTAATCGTTTAAAAATGTATTTGTCAAACAATGCAAATTCCTTTTCAAGTGGTAGCCATTATCCTAGCTTCACAACAATCACTTGGAGCATAGTTTCTAATTTTAGAACAAAATGTCCACCCTGGGTGGACATGCACTCAACAGGGTGGACAAAGGGATTTCTTGCAGTAATGCGTTTCAAAATATGTTTTTGTTCATAAGTTGTATAACATAATTACAGTATGTATAGCATGTATAGTATTTTAAGAATAAATAAATATCAGTTGAATCAGGTCTTTCTGAAGGAATGACACCTCTTAGTGCAGCTGAAAGACAGCGGCAATACAGATAACGATGTAATGCTGACCCAGAAAGAAGGAGAAAGTATCTAGAGAAAGAGAGGGAGGAATGGAGGAAAGATAAAAGAGACAGGGAAGAAGAAGGCAATAGCTGAACTCAGTGACAGAATACAGCTTGCAGAAAGGAAGAAATGGAGAGATGTTAAAAGGATACTCAGAGCCAGGACGTTGCTGCAGTCCCAAACACCCCTCTCAACTCCTGAAAATCAGCCTGGGCCAGAGGTAACCCTCCTTCCTCCCCATACACACATACATTTTTCTTGTACAGTAGCTGGTTGAGTACTGAAATATATAAGGTGTTTGTTACTCTTTATATCTTATCATACACTAGCTCTTCTCACCTCAGATGCCATTAAAGGAACAATGAAGAGCCATCAGGTTCTCACCAGACCAGATAAAATACAGGGACATTACCTGTACATGCAAGGAGGATATTGGCATGTTGGACTGTCCTTGTTTACAGCTCAAAGAGGCAACTCTGTGTGACCCTGCAGCATCTAACCAGCTCCATGCATCTCATGACAAGGCTGACACCACATGCCGACCTGGCACCATTGAACTTAATCACGTAGGGGAGTGGTGTGTCCATTAGGACCATGAAGGATACCCTGGCATCATCATGGATGTAGAGGAACATCACATTAAGGGGAAGTGCATGCACCGGAATGGCATTAACAAATTCTGGCCAAGTCCAAAGGAAGATATTTGTTGGTACTCTGATGGACAGATCATTTGTCTGATGCCAGAGCCACAGGCTGTTTATGCTGTGTGCAGATGGAAAAACCCACCTGGAAGTATGTGGAAGAGCATTTGGGGTGGAAGGGGGGAGTGTCACACCCTGATCTGTTTCACCTGTCTTTGAGATTGTCTGCACCCCCCTCCAGGCTGCACATTGGCTTTATATAGTAAGAAGAAAATAACATAGCTATATACAGCACAGTGAGTACCAGTACCGAGTCAATGACCTCATACCCCTGCACATTGAGGTAGCTATGTACTGTACATATACAGTAGGTAGCAGTAAAGTAACTAGGCAACAGAATAGATAAGACCGTTGCAGCAGAATATGTGTTGAGTGTGAAAGTGTGTGTGGCATCAATATGCATGTATGTGCATGGGCGTATGTAGTGTGTGTTGGGTTGTCAATGAAAGTATGTGTGAGTGGAGTCCAGAATTAGTGCAAGAGATAGTGGTAAAAAGGGTCAATGCAGGTAGTCCGAGTACCCATTTGATTAGCTAAACTCAGCAAAATAAGAAACTTCCCTTTTTCAGGACCCGGTCTTTCAAAGATAATTTGTAAAAGCCAAATAACTTCAGATGTTCATCGTAAAGGGTTGTTACGTATGCCTCTTGGAGGGAACGCAACACCCTGCTACACTCAGCTCCCCGTGGAGTGAAAGAGGTATGTGACTGCAGGTGCGGGTAAGGATGACAGAGGCAGAATATTACCTTTTACAGGGAATTTGGAACCAAAGCAAAGAAAGTAAAAGTTAGAGCCCCCTCTCCTACCTTAACTACCCACAACTTACCCAACTAACACCATTGGCACACTAACCAAAATACAGGGGATGGTCTGCCCAGGTCTTACCTAAAGTGCATAGACAGGACATACTACGGGTATATGTATGCCCGCCGGCCTCTTGCCTAAGCACTCCCAAAGTACCTTCCCCTTCCCCCCCTGGGAACAAATGAAACAAAATAAACTTAGGGAACAATTTCACTAGTCAAAAACACAGTCCGACGGCACACAAACATCAGCGGGACCAGCTACAAAATACTTCACAAAAATTCATACAGACCAACAACGAAACACAGGACATACCAAGACGCTCTCTCTGAGCAACAACAAAACACAGGACATACCAAGACGCTCTCTCTGAGCAACAACAAAACACAGGACATACCAAGACGCTCTCTCTGAGCAACAACAAAACACAGGACATACCAAGACGCTCTCTCTGACCAACAACAAAACACAGGACATACCAAGACGCTCTCTCTGAACAACAACAACAACAACAACAACAACAACAACAACAACAACAACAACAACAACAACAACAACAACAACAACAACAACAACAAAACACAGGACATACCAAGAAGCTCTCTACTAACAAAGGAACTCTGGCTTTAAAACCTGCAGAAGGAGTCGGTGATTGAAAACAGCTGTTCTCCTGACGAGAGGGTGGGGTCAGAGCTCCAATCTGCACTGGGGTTGACCAATCAGCTGCTTTGGACTTCAGGAAGCCATTTCCTGAAATACACACAAACAAACCCACAACACAGAAACTGGGGAACGTAACAAGGGTTTAAACACTGTTTCCCATGCTTGTTCAATGAACCATAACCAATTAATAAACATGCACCTGCGGAACGGTCGTTGAGACACTAACAGCTTACAGACGATAGGCAATTAAGGTCACAGTTATGAAAACTTAGGACACTAAAGAGGCCTTTCTACTGACTCTGAAAAATACCAAAAGAAAGATGCCCAGGGTCCCTGCTCATCTGCGTGAACGTGCCTTAGGCATGCTGCAAGGAGGCATGAGGACTGCAGATGTAGTCAGGTTAATAAATTGCAATGTCCGTACTGTGAGACGCCTAAGACAGCGCTACAAGGAGACAGGACGGACAGCTTATCGTCCTTGCAGTGGCAGACCACGTGTAACAACACCTGCACAGGATCGGTACATCTGAACATCACACCTGCGGGACAGTTACAGGTTGGCAACAACAACTGCCCGAGTTACACCAGGAACACACAATCCCTCTATCAGTGCTCAGACTGTCCACAATAGGCTGAGAGAGGCTGGACTGAGAGCTTGTAGGCCTGTTGTAACGCAGGTCCTCACCAGACATCACCGGAAACAACATTGCCTATGAGCACAAACCCACCGTCGCTGGACCAGACAGGACTGGCAAAAAGTGCTCTTCTCTGACAAGTCGTGGTTTTATCTCACCAGGGGTGATGGTCGGATTCGCGTTTATCGTCGAAGGAATGAGCGTTACACCGAGGCCTGTACTCTGGAGCGGGATCGATTTGGAGGTGGAGGGTCCATCATGGTCTGGGGTGGTGTGTCACAGCATCATCGGACTGAGCTTGTTGTCATTACAGGCAATCTCAATGCTTTACGTTACAGGGAAGACATCCTCCTCCCTCATGTGATATCATTCCTGCAGGCTCATCCTTACATGACCCTCCAGCATGACAATGCCACCAGCCATACTGCTCGTTCTGTGCGTGATTTCCTGCAAGACAGGAATGTCAGTGTTCTGCCATGGCCAGCAAAGAGCCCGGATCTCACTCCCATTGAGCACGTCTGGGACCTGTTGGATCGGAGGGTGAGGGCTAGGGCCATTCCCCCCAGAAATGTCCGGGAACATACAGGTGCCTTGTTGGAAAATTGGGGTAACATTTCACAGCAAGAACTGGCAAATCTGGTGCAGTCCATGAAGAGGAGACGCACTGCAGTACTTAATGCAGCTGGTGGCCACACCAAATACTGACTGTTACTTTTGAATATTCAATTTCTGTTAGTTACGTCTGTGGAACTTGTTCGGTTTATGTTTCAGTTGTTGAATCTTGTTATGTTCATACAAATATATATATATATTTTTTAAAGGGGTGGATCAGCTTAATATTGCGGAAAGATTGTTGCTTCCATCAATGTAATTGTCTGCATCATTTCCAATCCCTCATATATTTTTGGGGTAAATATATATCCATATACATGCACATAACTATATAGATAAACATACTTTTTTAAGAATATACCTTTATTATTCCCCGCAAACCCTACCACCCTTTCCCCAATTAGAGTAAACTAATAAACACTTAGGCTTCTATCTTCAGTTTAAAATCTTATACACATTTTACAGACACAATCTATTTTACAATAGTTATATTTTGTTTGTTTTTAGTCCTTCCTCAATTTCTGATGTCCATCCAGTTTGATTTATATTTGTAACTGTGCTATTTCACAACATTTCTGAACCTATATACATTTTACAGACTCCGTATGTTTTACATTGGTTATCTTGTTATTAGTCCCGCCCTTCAGCTCCATTCAACCCCTCCCATCTATCTCTCAACATCATCCATTTTGGATTTCTATTTGCCATATATTTTTCAACTGTGATGTGACGCTTCACAAAAGTACTGAACCTTTCTATTCTCATAGCTTCTACAGATTGTAAATAAAAAATAAAAATGCTTGCTAAAACAATTATTATATTATTGATTGATTGACTATGGCTTTTCAAATCTATCTGCAGCGTTAGTTCTAGGCAAATGTTGCAATTCTTCAGCCATTCCTGGACCTGTGACCAAAAACTAGCTACATATGGACAATACCAAAATAAATGATCAAATGACTCTGCCTCCTCAGAGCAGAATCTGCAGAGCTGGGAAGATTGTATCCCCCATATATATAACATTCTATTGGTTGCAAGAATTTGGTATCATAATTTAAATCGAAAAATGTGAAGTTTTGAATCCGGCGTTATTTTGCGTATCAATTCATAAACCATGTGCCATGGAATGGGTACATCGAACATCTCTTCCCAACTATTTTTCAATTTCTATGGCACAGCTGTCAGTTATTTGGTCCTTTTCCTATGCTTCCTGGCTGATGTTTTGGTCACTTTTGAATGCTGGCGGTGCTCTCACTCTAGTGGTAGCATGAGACGGAGTCTACAACCCACACAAGTGGCTCAGGTAGTGCAGTTCATCCAGGATGGCACATCAATGCGAGCTGTAGCAAAAAGGTTTACTGTGTCTGTCAGCGTAGTGTCCACAGCATGGAGGCGCTACCAGGAGACAGGCCAGTACATCAGGAGACGTGGAGGAGGCCGTAGGAGGGCAACAACCCAGCAGCAGGACCGCTACCTCCGCCTTTGTGCAAGGAGGTGCACTGCCAGCGCCCTGCAAAATGACCTCCAGCAGGCCACAAATGTGCATGTGTCAGCATATGGTCTCACAAGGGGTCTGAGGATCTCATCTCGGTACCTATTGGCAGTCAGGCTACCTCTGGCGAGCACATGGAGGGCTGTGCGGCCCCACGAAGAAATGCAACCCCACACCATGACTGACCCATCGCCAAACCGGTCATGCTGGAGGATGTTGCAGGCAGCAGAACGTTCTCCATGGCGTCTCCAGACTCTGTCACGTCTGTCACATGCGCTCATGTGCTCAGTGTGAACCTGCTTTCATCTGTGAAGAGCACAGGGCGCCAGTGGTGAGTTTGCCAATCTTGGTGTTCTCTGGCAAATGCCAAACGTCCTGCACGGTGTTGGGCTGTAAGCACAACCCCCACCTGTGGACGTCGGGCCCTCATACCACCCTCATGGAGTCTGTTTCTGACCGTTTGAGCAGACACATGCACATTTGTGGCCTGCTGGAGGTCATTTTGCAGGGCGCTGGCAGTGCACCTCCTTGCACAAAGGCGGAGGTAGCGGTCCTGCTGCTGGGTTGTTGCCCTCCTACGGCCTCCTCCACGTCTCCTGATGTACTGGCCTGTCTCCTGGTAGCGCCTCCATGCTCTGGACACTACGCTGACAGACACAGTAAACCTTTTTGCTACAGCTCGCATTGATGTGCCATCCTGGATGAACTGCACTACCTGAGCCACTTGTGTGGGTTGTAGACTCCGTCTCATGCTACCACTAGAGTGAGAGCACCGCCAGCATTCAAAAGTGACCAAAACATCAGCCAGGAAGCATAGGAACTGAGAAGTGGTCTGTGGTCACCACCTGCAGAATCACTCCTTTTTTGGGGGTGTCTTGCTAATTGCCTATAATTTCCACCTTTTGTCTATTCCATTTGCACAACAGCATGTGAAATTTATTGTCAATCAGTGTTGCTTCCTAAGTGGACAGTTTGATTTCACAGAAGTGTGACTCACTTGGAGTTACATTGTGTTGTTTAAGTGTTTCCTTTATTTTTTTGAGCAGTGTATAAGGAATTTGAAAAGATGTATACTTTTACTTTTGATACTTAATTAAGTATATTTTAGCGATTACATTAACTTTTGATACTTAAGTATATTTAAAACCAAATACTTTTAGACTTTTAATCAAGTAGTATTTTACTGGGTGACTTTCACTTTTACTTGAGTCATTTTCTATTAAGGTATCTTTACTTTTACTCAAGTATGACAATTGGTTACTTTTTCCACCACTGTCTGGGAGCATGGTGTTGATGTGAGCCAGGGCTACAGATGTGAGTGCTACGGGGCGATACGGTGATCTGCTTGAAACATGTAGGTATTACAGACCGGGTCAGGGAGAGGTTAAAAATGTAATTGAAGACACTTGCCAGCTACACGTCCTCGTAATCTGTCTGGCCCTGTGAATGTTAACCTGTGTAATGGAATTTTTATGTTTGTGCTTTTATAACTTATTTCTGTGTTCTATTTATGTGCTGTTCTATAAACAATTTTCTGTGTTCATGCTAGGGGCTAACTGAACAAATCCTCACCATTAGTAGCTGAAATTTGGTAGTTCTCCCAGACCTTGTTTTGAGAATGAATGAAAGATAACTCAGTTTCAAGGTCTCAGCTTAGAGAGAAGAAGACTCATGAGGTATTGGTCTGTCACATCTTCTGAACCAGTATTGATCAGTCACATGAATGAAACAAAATGGTAATGATTAATTCATTATGCTAAATCATGCAAATATAACTTGTCTGTGTATAGCCATATATAAGACAACTGCTGGGACTACCCAGGCAGAGCTCCTGATTGACATGTGTACTATGGTGCATTGAGTTGGTTGGAACCCCGCGCTGACAAATAAAGGATGATTCATTTAAGATTGACTTTGAGTGTCCCTGTGTAAGAATTTCCACGACACCTGTTTAAAGGTCTTATCCACATCGGCTATGGAGAGCATGTCATCCGGAACAGATGGTGCTCTCATGCATGGTTCAGTGTTGCTTGCCTAGAAGTGTGCATAGAACGCATTGAACTCGTCTGGTATGCTCGCTTCACTGGACAGCTCGCGGCTGGGTTTCCCTTTGTAATGAGTGATAGTTTGCAAGCCCTGCCACATCCAACGAACGTCAGAGCCGGTGTAGTCGGATTCAATCTTAATCCTGTACTGACACTTTGCCTGTTTGATGGCTTTTAGAGTATGACAGGGTTGAGTTTTTTGGCTCAAAATGACCATTGCTCCTCACATGTTGAAGAACAGGAGACCACATGTCAGGCATTGAATTAATAAACTGCATATATTTATTCTATAAATAATATTTTTATTTCATGTAACAGAGCTCGACGGCCCCAATCTAACAATAAAAATCAACTAAATATAGATGTAAAAGAATGTGATAACTTTCCTGTCTTTGCACCATGTTATTCATATCAGGACTCAGGATAAAACCCAGATGCAGACAGTTCGAATCACAGATGTTTATTGACAAAACAAGGGGGCCGGCAAACGGCAGGTCAAGGCAGGCAGAGGTCAGTAATCCAGGGCAGTCAGAAAGGTAGAGAATGCCAGGGCAGGCAGAATGGTCAAGACCCGAAGAACTAGAGCGAATAGGAGTACAGGAAAAACCATGCTATAGGCTTGACGAGACAAGACGAACTGGTGTAACAGTATAGCTTCCGTCCCTCTCCTCGCCTCTACCTGGGCTTGAACCCAGGGACCCTCTGCACACAGACAACAGTCACCCTCGAAGCATGGTTACCCATCGCTCCACAAAAGCCGCGGCCCTTGCAGAGCAAGGGGAACAACTACTTCAAGGTCTCAGAGCGAGTGACGTCACCGATTGAAACGCTATTAGCGCGCACCACCGCTAACTAGCTAGCCATTTCACATTGGTTACACTTGTAAAAGACAAACATAAAACACAGGTATAAACGCACAGGGTATAATAGGGAAAATGTGCAACATCTGGAGGGGGGTGGAGACAAGCACAAGACAGGTGGAAACAGATCAGGGTGTGACAGTTCAGAAGGCTCGTATGATGTCACTTCCAGTTGATGATTGCACATAAGGATAAGTTCAGTACTTTTATGGGGGGAGATTGGTTGGCGTAGCAGGGTTGAGGATATGCAACTAAATATTGTGATTTGAATCAATAATCATGATTTATTTGGAAAAATACATTCTCAGCAAAAGAGCACAAATAGATGTTTACATCAATGGCAAAATGTATGGATTATTTTCACATGTTATTATATCCTAAGTACAAATTCAATGAAGGCCACGCTTGGTGTCAGTTGAAAACAAGATATTTTCTGATATTAAAGATTTTCTCAAACTTCATTACAGGAGACATTTATTTTTTTATTAGATTTTGGTGGCCCAATACTTAAAATATAGGTCAGAGGGATTGAAATCGTACCGGTTTCATGGAATGACCATCATATAGTTTGTGTCTGTGTGTGATTACCTGTGTGTGTGTGAGAAGCTGTGTACGTGTGTCACACCCTGACCTTAGTTATCTATGTTTTCTGTATTATTTTGTTCAGGTCAGGGTGTGACGAGGGTGGGTATGCTTGTTTTGTCTTGTCTATGGGGGTTTTGTAAGTCTAGGTAATTGTAGGTCTATGGTGACCTGAATTGGTTCCCAATCAGAGGCAGCTGTTTATCGTTGTCTCTGATTGGGGATCCTATTTAGGTAGCCATTTTCCCTTTTGGTTTGGTGGGTTCTTGTCTATGTGTAGTTGCCTGTCAGCACTCACTTGATATAGTGTTACGGTTCTGTCTTCATTAAAAGAAGAATGTATGCATATCACGCTGCGCCTTGGTCTCCTCATTACAACGGACGTGACAACGTGAGCAAATGCATACATGTATGAGTGTGTACCAACTTAGCTGTCACTTTCACAATTCTCAGCCCTGGCCATTGCTACACGTTGTTCTTCTGGGAACAACTTCTGTGTAACATCCTCACCCCGTAACAACCTGCCAGAAAGCAGAAGTGTCAGAGGAAGTGTGCAAAGTCACAGCCTCATACGATGATAAGCCTAGCCTGACACAATACATTACAATGTCTGCTTTTGCCTCCACACCGGTTGGTATACTTTATCACACACATCTACATCATCATCATGATGGTTAACTGCCTGTGTTGACGATGATAGTGCTGATCTTTACTGACGGACTATGATGATTGACTACAGAGCAGCCGTCTTGTTCTGGGGTAATTTCATAGCAAGATAGAGGAGAGCATAGAGATGACTAAACCACCAGATCTGGGCACACGCTGCACATTCTCTACATGGTTTCCCAGTTGTGTTGGTCACCACATCCATTAAACTACAGTGGTCCGTCCGTCCGTCCCTCTCTCTCTCTGTCTCTCCCTGTCTCTCCCTGTCTCCCTCTCTCACAAACACACACACCCTGCACATATTTTCGGATAGGGACAAGTACAAACACATTGAAACATTGAACAAACAATCGTCTGATGCATTGCACTATATTGTTTCTAGCTTGCGCTAATTTTCAACAACCGTCCAAATGGGCTTTTATGGAAACAAAAGTAAACAAAGAAATACATAATCAATTGAAAATCCCATATCAGTATTATATGCACAAATCCAATGTCATACATATTTACCCCTGAAATGTACAACCTCGACTGCACCAACAGAGACATTCAGTTGGTAGTGCATTGTTATAGAACACTTATAAACACAAGCACGGAAATGTTTGTGTGAGTGTTTGCAAAAAGGATGGACAAATTCTGTAAGGTTATAAGGTTATTTGTCCGGATTGGGTTGACTGACAGCTTTTGGGGTTTCCATGGTGACAGTGACACACGTTTGTACTTCTGAACTATCTGTCATACTGTCTATATCTTGTGTGTCACTTTCAGAGGTTGCCCCCATACATGCAACTGTTGTCATAGATGTATATCAACATATTATTTTTTAAAGGTCAACTGTCAGTCGTAAAATCCCAACTCTGGTGACCAGCAGTCACAGCATAAAAAGCCTGATATGAATCATCCTGACCTCTTGACCTCGCACAGTGGGGTCAAAACAAAACCCCTACTATTCTGACCTTTCAGAGGGCAAGGTCTCTCTCTCTCCCTCCTCTCTCTATCATGTCCTCATTCTCTTGTTCTCCTTCTCTCTCTCAACATGCAAATAAGGTCAGCAGCTCTACTGGACAAAGAAGAGAATGCGATTCAAAATAGAGGAGAGGAGAAGAGAATAGTTGCCTGAAGACTCAAACTGAACTATTCCGCTGCTTTATTGTTCGCTACATACTTCAGTCTGAGACTGCCATTATTGAAGGCGTTTGTGTCGAGGTCAAAATGAGGTGTGTTGTACAAAACAAAGCGTTAAAAGTACAAATCTCTGAGCATCGTTGCACCATTAGCTGCAAAAACTCAACGTACCCAGTTGCGGCCCACTTTTTGGAAGCAAACCACTCGATTTCGTCCCTACGTTATATCGGCATGGAACACGTCACCCTCCCTAGGAGAGGGGGTGACCTCGACAATTTATTGTTAAAACTAGAGGCTGCCTGGATCTTTAATTTAAAGACCCTTGCTCCCATCGGTCTCAACGTAGACTTTGATCTGAAGCCATTCTTGTGATTATTGTGATTTTGCTATTCATTGTAAATGTTTGTAGGCCTATGTAGCCAAATTGTACCTATGATCGTATGCTATCTATTTATGTTTTTTATAAGTTCTATTTATATCTGTAAATAAACCAATGATATCAAGCCACACCCGGCCATAATTACAGACCTGTGTGTGTTCTTTGACACTATATAAATAGTGACCTGCAGTGTTTGTCATTATAGTCTGATGAAGACAGCTTGTCTATTAGAACTTCGTTATTAGGTTATTAAATGATTGCATCTGAGCTCCTAGAGTGTGCGGCTCTCATTTATTTTTCAAGTGTTCTACTCTGCTAGCCAGCACCTCGCCTAAACAGGTGTGCGTTTCTTTCGCCTCCAGTACAAAACAAAGTCCTCAGTGATTGGATCATCTTTAACCAATCAGAGTATCAAAGCCAATGATGAATTTTCAAACACTGCTTTACCACCTGTATTCTGCCTCTGGCCTAATCCATCGGTTCCTGGGACCAATCAGACAGTCTAGAATGGATTTCCATTCTAGAACTCCTTGAGAAGGTACTCAGATCCATGAGTAGGTACTCAGATTGAGAAGATACTCAGATCCATGAGTAGGTACTCAGATTGAGAAGGTACTCAGATCCATGAGTAGGTACTCAGATTGAGAAGGTACTCAGATCCATGAGTAGGTACTCAGATTGAGAAGGTACTCAGATCCATGAGTAGGTACTCAGATTGAGAAGGTACTCAGATCCATGAGTAGGTACTCAGATTGAGAAGATACTCAGATCCATGAGTAGGTACTCAGATTGAGAAGGTACTCAGATCCATGAGTAGGTACTCAGATTGAGAAGGTACTCAGATCCATGAGTAGGTACTCAGATTGAGAAGGTACTCAGATCCATGAGTAGGTACTCAGATTGAGAAGGTACTCAGATCCATGAGTAGGTACTCAGATTGAGAAGGTACTCAGATCCATGAGTAGGTACTCAGATTGAGAAGGTACTCAGATCCATGAGTAGGTACTCAGATTGAGAAGGTACTCAGATCCATGAGTAGGTACTCAGATTGAGAAGATACTCAGATCCATGAGTAGGTACTCAGATTGAGAAGGTACTCAGATCTCAAATCAAACAGTTATTTGCGCCATTCTGTCATTTTCTCAACAAGGCAGTATAAAGTGTTTATATATATATATATATATATATATATATATATAATGTTTTATAGATTTTTTTAAGCACTATACAAGTAAATTTGTATTATTTATTATTATACTGTATCTGTAACCCAATTATGCCTAGTAGGTTAGGTCTAATGTCTAGCTTAGGCCTACTATGTTATGTTTGTAAAACATAAAACATTAAGAGGACCACAATTACAATTATTTTTGTTTCATCCTTGATGATTTGAAATGCATTATCAGCATGTGTGATTGTATTGTGTTTTAAATGATCAAATACATCTATCTATCTATCTATCGAATGCAATCAACTTTCTGTCGGGGTGCAAAACACGTCTACCGGGCGCCCGAGCGAGATTAATCGAACCCCCTCAATGTGGAGAAAAAAACTACGTCCGTAGGCGTGGCGTGGCGTTCGGCCGGAGTAAGGAGTTTAGGCAGGCAGGCAGGCAGGCAGGCAAAGAGAATAGGAAAACGTTCATCCCAGGGCTCGAGCGCTTACCGATGGACGAATCGTCACCGAGAGGGGAGGAGTCCATCCTGCAGCAGCCTTAAAAGCAGCCTAATCACGGAGAAATTAAAACACACCCAAAAGATAGAAACGCGCAACGACGCAAAGTGAAGGTCACACACTTGTTTTTTCCCTGCGAGGGACTACTAGGGGCTCAGGACCTGCTGTTTTCTTCTGTTATTTGGTATTGGTTAACGGTCTTTGTAGCTGTTGACACATAGCCTACAGACACACCTACAGCCCACTCGGCGAATTTCACTCTCTATAAGGGCATTTTTTACCCCGCATTTCAAAGGACGGTAAACAACGGAGACACCGCTGGAGAAAATGCATTTATCAACTAACGGCGTACTCTGCACTCTGACGGTGCTGCTTCTGTGGCAGGCGGAGGAGCTCGTTGAAGGGTGCAGCTGTGCCCCCGTGCACCCACAACAGGCGTTCTGCAACGCGGACGTAGGTGAGCAACGGCTACGCCCTCACGTGCACCTTGTTGTTTATCTGCTACGGTCCTTCATGGCAGGTAGTAGTGTGCTTGCCAGCTCTGTCGCTACACTGGTGGCAGCGGTGGGATAAGTTAGTTGGTCACTTATGCAGTCGCTTAGGCCTATAGGTATGATGGACGTGTCAGTTTGTACGTTCACATTGTAGTTTGCTCGTTCATACTGTAATTTGTTCATGTAGGTGATATGGTGTTATTTGGGCTAACAGTGTTCTAAACTTATTCAGTTACACTGGCTGTTTCCTGTTGCATGATACAACAGGAAATGTGTAACTGAGGTGGTTGGCTCGCATGAGTAGTAACTTTGCCTGAGATCTGAAGGCTTGTCTCCACCTGACTATACTGCAGCCATGTACAGTAAAACAGAGGACACACACACAGTCCCCTATGAGTTTAGTGCTTTGGTATCTGCTGTGGGGCTAGGAGTGCAGTATGGCTTGTGGACGTGGCACAGCAAATAGAAAATGAAGGCATAAAGAGGGGGAGAGAGCAGGAGAAACTAGGATAGAATAAGCAGGGTTGTATAAATTATGCTCGAATCCCTCTGAACAAGTCTGTCATACCAGTTTCACTCTCCTCTCCTTCCTCTGAGGGGTGTAGCTGTGAGGAATGACAGGAATGTTTCTGGGGTTTTCCTGCTCTGCACTGACCTAATGTAGCAGGATAGCAACACACACACACATCACTTCAAAGACTCAGGTGCAACACACAAGACTCCACAGACGTACAGTACACTCCACTGATGTATAGCCTTCTCTCAGTCACATACGAATGTGTCCATCTGGCAGCGTATGACATCTGGCTGTCAGTTCTGGGTACTCAAAAGGAAAAAGCCATAAAAGTTAAGGACCTCTCACAAATATACACGGTATCCATGAGAATAGGGACACACACACAGTTGACTTACAGGGTGGGATCCCCTGACTTTGTCAACAGTGTTCACTCTCAGAAGTCATCTGCTTCCTGTTCATTCTGACTAGTGAAAACATGATTCTGAAAAAGCCATTAAACAGGCAGCAGTCCCAAATCAGTGTTTCCCTGAGCTGAGCGTGCTGTCTACACTGTTCTATTCCCAGAGTCCTTAGTGCTCATTAGCTTCTGGGTCTGAATGAGGTCAGGAAACAAGAGGAAAAACTCCACAGAATGCAGGAGACCGAGCCAGCCAGGTATACTGCTGGCGCTCGGTGTGTTTGCATCATCCTCAGTGAGCTCCCTCTATGAACTTGGGAAGTGGTTACATGTGCATCTCTCCCTCTATGAACTTGGGAAGTGGTTACATGTGCAGATAAGCATGCGACCTGGACCAGGGGAGAGATGAGGGAGTCGGACGTTTACTCTGCAGTGAACCCCTCCCATGTTTGCTTCTGTGTCACGCCAGAAAGGGAACCTGAGGGGACAGGGCAATGGCAGTCACCCCTGTGGAGTTTTTTTTTTTTTTTTTTTTTCTCCTGTGATTTTTACGTTCTTGCGTATTGCTCATATTTTCCATTCCCTTCCCATAGCTAAAGCATGACGTCGTTTGTGAGGCTTTTAACACACAGGAACTACAGCTTATACTTTATCATACTAGGTCTGTCCTCTATCCTTCAGTGTCACTACATTTTGTCTCTCTCGATAATGTGCCTAAATCACAGCCTTGTGGTCTCACTGCCTGAAACATCTCTCCCTATCCATATGTGCTAACAAATCGTGATGTGATTTGGGGCATGAACATCTGGAATGTTACTGGCAGCTTGTTCACATCCTGAAACAGTCAAAACAACAAAGGCTGTTTTGACTCCCTGTATTGTGGGTTGTTGGTTTATTACTGTGCTGTAGGAATGCCAGGCTGCAGTAAAGGCTGTTCAGGCTGCCTGGGCACCATCTGCAGGTGGTTAACCAGATGTGGTGGGAGAAGGAATTCAAACAGAAGCTTTGTTTTCGGGACTCGTGTGTGTTATGTCCTCTGATCCTGTTTCCCTGCAGTGATCCGAGCAAAGGTGGTGGGGGAGAAGGAGGTAGATGCTGGGAATGATATCTATGGTAACCCCATCACCAGGATACAGTATGACGTCAAACAGCTCAAGGTGAGACTACATCCACGACCTCTAACCCCCTCTGACCTCTAACACGTCACCTGTGGTTGTGTAAGATATGAGACCTGTGTTCATCTAACCCTGACCTGTTGAGTTGTAGATGTATAAGGGTCCTGACCAGGACATTGAGGAGATCTTCACTGCTCCGGTCTCCGCTGTGTGTGGCGTTACCTTCGATACCAGTGGCAAGAAGGAGTACCTGATCTCAGGTGAGGATAGTCTGTTGGACCTTACCACACACTGATGGCATAGTTAATCTCCCTCCGCTATGTGCTAAAAGTAGCCTGATCCCAGAGCTGTTTGTGCTGCCTTGCCTAGTCTTACAGTTATTAGTGTTATAAGGAGTTGGCAAGACGGCACAAACAGATCTGGGATCAGGCTGTGCCAGAAGGTGCCGAGTGAGCACAACTAGAGCAGACACGGGCTAGACGTAAAGCGAGACAGAGGGGCATTAGATCATGCGTGCTTTGGTTTCCCTACTCGTTCTCTCACACAGCCTAATTACAGGGAACACCAGGCCAGGGACTGCTGAGGCTAGTGTTTCCTCCTTTAGGATTCCCAATGGACCTCGGCATGGTGAAAACCATTTTCTGTAAGACTAGCCTTTCAATGACTCACCCCTCTCCTCATTCTACTCCTCACACCCGCTCCCTTTTCTAACCGCTGTCTGTCCCCATCTAAGGAAGGGGGAGGAAAGAAAACCATGTCTGATTTAGTGTTTCAGAACCACATTTCTGTTGCTGTTTTTTTTAAAGAGGATCTCTTCCCTGCCTTATCTTTTCTTCTGCAGGCAAGGTGGAGGCAGGTGGGAAGATGCATGTGACCCTGTGTGACTACATCACTCCCTGGGAGTCCATGAGCCCCACTCAGAAGACGAGTCTGACTCAGCGCTATCAGATGGGCTGTGACTGCAAGGTAGGGAGGTGGTGGGAGCAGGGTGGGGATTTGAAGGAGGTAGATGGGTAGGGAAACATCTCCTGTGACTTGTCTTAACCTGGTGTGTGTCTCTCTGTGTAGATTGTGCGCTGCCCCTCCCTGCCCTGTGCCATCTCTGCTCCAGAGGAGTGTCTGTGGACAGACCTGATGATGGAGAAGCAGGTGCACGGTCGCCAAGCCAACCACTATGCCTGCGTTAAGAGGGCCGACGGCTCCTGTTCCTGGTACCGCGGTAATGCTCCGCCCAAGAAAGAGTTCATGGACATCGAGGACCCCTAGTCACTTCCTGCCACCACCCCCTTCCAGCTGCCCACTGCAAAGCCTGATTTAAGAAAAATACATCTAAACAATTGAGTGAAATATTAGGAGAAAATAAGTTCTGTGTGAAAGGGCAAGATGAATATGAAACAAATAAAATATAACGAGGCAAAGCTGATTGATTTGCGTGAGATCGGTGAAATTGTTTACTGGTTCAAAAACACCTTGCTACTTCTCCCTTCTGTCTGTAGATCTAAAGGAACCTGATGTATTCATAGTATGGTGATGGCATTCACAGGAGGTTGGTGGCACCATAATTGGGGAGGACTGGCTCGTTGTAATGGCTGGAACGGAATAAATGAGATCATTTCATTGACTCCCTTCCAGACATGAGCTGTCCTCCCCTCTGCATCCTCCTGGGAAATCGATCCACATAGCTCCCTGAATGTTCATCTTGTCAAATTGCTTACACATACTTGGTTCCTTCAGGTCAACAAACAGAAGGGTTAGAGGTGAGGGGAAGGAGCTAGACTGGCTCAGGGTGTTTGTAGCGCTTTAGGGTCATGAGACTGGTCGAGTGATTTTTCACATCCCCCTGAGGCTGGCGTCAGGAGGACTGATTCTTTAAACTATGGGTGTCTCAAATGGCACCCTATTCCGTATAGTGCACAACCTTTTTTTTATACCAGTGCCCAAGTAGTGCACTTTATAGGGAATAGGATGCCATTTTGGACAGAACCCTTAAAGAGAAAGGTGCACTTGATTTAACTCCTTTTGTGCACCTCCTGGGCAGAGAACTCACCTTTTGACCTACTGTATGGAATGGTTGCAAAAGGGAGAACTCTGCTTAACTGTCGGGCCGGGGGGGGGGGGGGTCTAAATCAAGTGCAACTCTTTGCCCCTGAACTCCTACCTCGCTAACTACCCAGGTTAGAACAACCCCATATCTATTCAATGATGGCTAGACAATGTTTCCTCATTCTGTTTGATTCAAGGCCTAATACAAGTTGCCTTTTTGTGTTTTTTCTTTAGTTAAATGCTATTTGATGTTGCTTCTCATGCCCATGTTATCACAATCAGATTGATGGTGAGGCGGGACTTCCCAGATAATTCTAATCGACATTTGGAAAGAAAGTAGTTTAGTTTTTATAAGTGTTTGCGTTCGTTTTGTCTGAACTCTAAGCATCCCAGACAGATCTGAGAATAACATTTAAAACAACCTTCTAGAATGCGTGTCTCACCAGCCCAGTTGATGGTATCACATTTTACCCCTGCCCTTCCCCCTTCCCCACACTCCATAACCCTCACCCCTATGCCGTCCTTCTAGACTCAACACCCCCCTCTGTCTTCACCCACTACCCCTTCTCTCTCTCGATAGCTATACAGCAGTGGAGGCTGGTGGTAGACGCTATAGGCTCATTGTAATGGCTGGACTGGAATGAATGGAACTGAGTTAAATGTGGTTTCCATATGTTTGTAATGACTGGAATGCAGTCAATGAGCCTTTTCTCCTATAGCTGCTCTCACCAGCCTCCACTGCTGTATGGTACCTATGCCTCATTGGAGGCTGGTGGGAGGAGTTACGCATATACTTTTGTATTTTTATAATTATTTGTCAGAACTAAATTTTATACTTTTTGAAGAGGAATTCCAGTAGAGGTATAACTGTGATTCTCTAGTGATCTTAATATAGTACCCCAGACAGGAAGATGTGTATCACAAATGGCTCCCTATTCCATTATATAGTGCACTATATGGGCTTAGGTCAAAAGTAGCACACTACAAAGGAAATAGGGTGCCTTACGGGACACAGCCGCGTTCCAGGCAGTCTTAACTGCAGTCCGTTGCGCTGTGCAAATGTTCAGATCTTACATTGCGGCAGGTAGCCTAGTGGTTAGAGCGTTGGACTAGTAACCGAAAGGTTGCAAGATCAAATCCCCAATGCCCGGAGAAGTGTGTAACTTCTCAGGAAACCACGTCAATAGGATCTAGTGTCTTAGATAGGCACATACTCCTAACATCTCAAAATAATGCTATATATTAATTTGGATTTAAAGTATCAGAAGCCTTCATTTAAGAGTGGGCTGTTTTCCATTTTGATTACATTTTACATATAGATTGTTTCTCCCTATCAAGTCTCTTAAATATATATGATGAAGTGGTGTATGTCTTTCGCTGAGAGCACGTGAGAATCTCACTCCTAGCCACCTACTTGCAAGGAAGGCACTTGCATAGATCTAAATAAGCTTGGCTAGATATAAACATAGGCAATGCCTTGGTAATACCATATTTCTTCTACCTTATCCAATGCTTTCTGATGTACACATGGTATGGAGGGGGAGATTGAGTGAGATAAAGGGGTTGAGTTTGAATACATCCAGACTATGCATGTTTAATCCTTTGTGGACGTTCAGTTGATTGACAAAAATATACAACAGTATTATCAAATAAAACCAAACCTTTTGAAATAACTTTCTCTGTGTCTGTGCTGCTGGTAGTTATAATCCTTGATTAAATGAAGTGTTTCACATGTTGCACCCAGTGGAGGCTGCTGAAGGGAGGATGGCTCATAATGTCTGGAAAGGAGTGAATGGCGTCAAACAGTTGATGCCATTACCACGAGCCTGTCCTCCCTAATTAAGTTGCCACCAGCCTCCTGTGGTCACCTGACTGAAGAGAAACAGCCCGCTTCCCATATTGCACGGAGTACTTAAAGTACTTTGCCTGTTGAATGAACTTTCAAGTACAGGGAGTGAAATTTGGACTGGAGTATGTTTGATGTTGAGAATAAAGGATACCACATTTTAGATCTTAAAATGGTTTTGGGGCTGATTGTTGACCACTGCAGGGATAACAATGTGGCATTGTTGAAGATTACTGCTTATTGGAAATGCATCACAATGAAAATGTTAACACCGATTAAAACATTTTAAAATAATTTTCTGCTCAGGGAATTGACATTGTGACTCAATAGCTACAGTCTGGAAATGTTGAAAGTGATCAATGTTTTATCTTCCAAAATAATATGGAAATGTTAGCCAATGAATGGAAAGGCTAGAGCTGCTCATTGGTCTCACTGGCCCAGAGGGGTATTCTACAAAGTAGGTTCAATGAGTTAGCCAGATAACTTTGTTAAAACAGGCTGAAGTAAACTTTGATTTTCTGGTTCATAAACAAAGCTAAATGCAGGTGTTCTTGGTTGAGTTAAGCTTTCAATGGGCATGGTCTGCCTTATCTTTCAAATGAACAAGTTATTTCAGCAGTGGAGGCTGCCTCATATTAACCTTTATTTAACTAGGCAAGTCAGTGAAGAAAAAATGTACAATGACAGCCTAGGAACAGTGGGTTAACGCCCTTGTTAAGAGGCAGAACAGATTTTTACCTTGTCAGGTCGGGGATTTGATCTAGCAACCTGTCGGTTACTGGCCCAATGCTCTAAGCTCTCTAACCAATGCCGCCCCATAATGTCTGAAAAGGGGTAAATGGAATGGCATCAAACACATGGAAACCTTATTCCACATTACCACCAGCCCATCCTCCCCAATGAAGGCGCCACCAACCTGTGTATTTCAGATTATATAGGCATGTTAGCAGGTTAACTATTTGAACCTTTGTAGTATACCCCTCAGGTCCTAGCCTGGTTCAAATACTACCTCAAAGATATTTTTGTTCAGAAAACTTTTATTACAACCGCCAAATGCATATACATCAGTTGTACAACGTGAGCGGGCTATATACGGCTCTGGTCAATAGCAGAATACTAGAGTATTAAACTCAGCCTATGAAGTCCAGAGCCTGCTGGTTTTCTGTTCTACCTGGTAATTGCACACACCTGGTGTCCCAGGTCTAAATCAAAGCCTAATTAGTGGGAAGCAATGGGTAAAAAAATAAGGGGCACAGGCTTCAAGGTCCAGAGTTGAGTTGGGCTCCTGAGTGGCGCAGCGGTCTAAGGCACTGCATCTCAGTGCAAGAGGCATTACTACACTCCCTGGCTTGAATCCTGGCTGTGATTGGGAGTCCCATAGGGCGGTGCACATTTGGCCCGGGGTAGGCTGTCATTGTAAATAAGAATTTGATTTTAACTGATTTGCCTAGTTAAATAAATTCCTTTTTAATATAGGGAATAGGGCTGCATCTGGAAAGCGGGCGTTTCAGTTTCTCTGTCAAGAAGACATTGCCCCCTGGTGGTACGTTTGTATTACCACAACTTCTACATCAGTAAGGATGTAACCTAACAGCATGCGTAAAAGAAAAGCCTTACGCTTCGAACACACCGACTGCGTCATTGCGTTTCGATACACCAGAAGTACATTCATTTCCAATGGAACGCTGCATTTGCCTTGCAGCATTGCGTTGCAGAGGCAGTTGCAGTGCGTTCTGTGTGGTGCATACGTTCGATAAATCGAACGTATGCATCAAATTGTATGAGTGGACTTGACAGAAAGTAGCAAAATATGAATGTAGATCTTTTTTTTGCACACATTCAGTAAACATTTGGGATTACATAAAAACAGTTTGATTGCATAATTTCTTTACATTTTTTATTTATTTATTTGCCAAGTATATTATTTATTCGATGACATCCTCAAATTAATTGTGAGAGCCTATAATATAATTTCCCCCCAATATGCAGTTTTGGAGCGAAATGCAATAATAAATAGTCAAGATAGGCAGAGTAGGCTCTTTCAACAATGAGACCAACGTGGAAGGTGGTATGACTATTTCTTTCACACACACCTCATTGGCTAGGTTAGCAAGCTAGGTTAGCTAGCTAACGCTAACTAGCCACATCTAGCACAAGCTCACTACTAAACTGACCTGGCAATCCTACTATCGTGGACACTTGTCTCCAAGCAGCATTTTTTGCGTTTATGTCCCTGTAGCTGTCAGCAGTTGTGTCAAAAAGACACGGTTTTGAGGATACTGCGAAAATGATTCTCTCCTCCATGTGTCCAACCGCATGCGACCATTTGCAAAAGGTACATGCATCAGTATAGTTGCCTAGCTGCGCAAAATGTTATGCAGCAGTGATGCAATGACGCAGCCGGTGTGTTCGAAGCGTTACGCTTCGAACACGCCGACTGTAAATTGCGTTTCGATACACCAGAGGTACATTCATTTCCAATGGAACGCTGCATTTGCCTTGCAGCATTGCGTTGCAGAGGCAGTTGCAGTGCGTTCTGTGTGGTGCATACGTTCGATAAATCGAACGTATGCATCAAATTGTATGAGTGGACTTGACAGAAAGTAGCAAAATATGAATGTAGATTTTTATTTTTTTGCACATATACAGTAAAAAGGTGGGATTACATAAAAAAACAGTTTGATTGCATAATTTCTTTACATTTTTTATTTATTTATTTGCCAAGTATATTATTTATTCGATGACATCCTCAAATTAATTCTGAGAGCCTATAATATAATTTCCCTCCAAAATGCAGTTTTGGAGCGAAATGCAATAATAAATAGTCAAGAGGCAGAGTAGGCTCTTTCAACAATGAGACCAACGTTGAGGAAGGTGGTATGACTATTTCTTTCACACACACCTCATTGGCTAGGTTAGCAAGCTAGGTTAGCTAGCTAGCTACCGCTAACTAGCCACATCTAGCACAAGCTCACTACTAAACTGACCTGGCAATCCTACTATCGTGGACACTTGTCTCCAAGCAGCATTTTTTGCGTTTATGTCCCTGTAGCTGTCAGCAGTTGTGTCAAAAAGACACGGTTTTGAGGATACTGCGAAAATGATTCTCTCCTCCATGTGTACAACCGCATGCGACCATTTGCAAAAGGTACCTGCATCAGTATAGTTGCCTAGCTGCGCAAAATGTTATGCAGCAGTGATGCAAGGACACAGTCGGTGTGTTCGAAGCGTTAAAACTGGGGCTGCGTCCAAAAACACCTGGGAATTCGGACTTCTGAGTGTTCAGGACAACTGAATTATTTAGGGGAAAAAATTAGCTCCAACTGGCAAAAATCATTTTTGAACTGTCATCCAACTCGGAATTCAAGATCGGAAACTCCGGCATCTTTCTACAGCTCCGACTTCCCGACCTGAAGATCACTGAAGTCATGATTTTACCTAGTTTCCCCCTCCCCCCCAGTTTCCAATTGTTTCGAACGCGCCAGTGATCCCCGATGTATGGTGCTTTAGAAACAACTGGGAACTCGGAAATAACCGTGGTCAAATCATGACGTCGGTGATCTTCAGGTCGGAGCTGTAGAAAGATGCCAGAATTTCCAACTTGGAATTCCGAGCAGGATGTCAGAGATTTACGAGTTCCCAGTTGTTTTGAACAAAAAACATGACGGGAGAGGTTCTCTTCTCCACTGCAACCAATACAGTAAATGTTAAGGAGTTAAGTGGAGTGTCGCCTTGTTAACGTCCAAAAACGGAAGTCGCGTCACAAGCTCTCTTTACATTTCCCCTGAAAACTGGAACATCCGGTTGTTGAGGACTTGGCAGAGGCTAACTCCATTAGAGAAGAATCAGTGTATAATACCCATGTATATCCCAGTCTTTCAGTTCTTGACTGACTGTAGTACAGAGAGGGTGGAACTAGAATTCTGAAACAAAATGCACCAAGACAGTTTAGTCAATGAGAATAAATTATACTTGTCAATAGAAATCTGGTGGCATCAATGACTTCTTCACCACTCAGCCAAATGTACATTGGCTAGGCTCGCTTCACTTCAGCGTATGTGAACACAAGCATTCTAGAACACTAAACTGTGGAACCATAGACTCAGAACACTGATGCATAGATCTTAGGGCAAAACCACAGAACATTCTATAGAACACCTTGCATGATGGCTTTAGTAAACGTCTATTCCTGATATGGCATCACATTGTTTGGGCAATACACTACACTTCATTTGCACCCAATACTGATATGTGTACACACACAGTTGGTCATAGTGACTCTTGACCTAAAATTAAACTAACACAGGCTGCTTCTGAAATGGCACCCAATGGGCTCTGGTCAAAAGATGTACACTATGTAGGAAATAGAGTGCCATTTGAGACACAAATGATATTTGGGACACACACAATGTCCAAAGGGTCATTGTCCTTCCAGACAGTTTTCTAAAGAGGCTGAAATGTGTGATTGAAGATTTTCAGACAGCACAAAGTGTACATGGTTAGTAGCGTCACTTGGATCATACACTGTATGAAATTAACATTATGGACAGAAGTATAAAAAGAGAATATATATATATTTATTAATTACACACACTAACTATTTTAATTGCAAGAAGAGACTGACCCTACCGTTACACTTGTTTAAACCGAGCTGCACTGGGGTCAGAATGCAGTCATGGCTACATTAAGACACGTGGACCCGTCATGAGATATGGGTCAAAAACGCACCTCAATGCAGGGATGGGATGTGCCACTGTACTTCAAATTTGACCTTTTTCCAGTGTCTTCTGGAGAACATCTCCACTTCAGTCACAAAGATTTGTTGAAAATAAACAAAGACAAACCAGGAGAAAGATATTTCTCCTACAAGCGTTCCTATTGGACATTGCCGAGGATGCTGATTGGCTCATTTTGTAAAGAAAATTCAGATGCTCTCCCTGTTTGGCTGATGATTAAGAAGGCAGGTGTGTGTGTGTGTGTTCAGAGGCCCTTGTTGAAGTAGACGTATTGTACACTGCCCATGGAGCTGAAAGAAAGTGAGAGGAAGACAGAGTGAGATCCAAACCAAGTCTAATATGTTACTGTAGGTGTGATCTTGAGCACTATCCTATGTGATGGAAATGTTATACTTGTGCTTTTCTAATAACTAATTTCTGTGTTCATGCAAGTGACTGACTGAACAAATCCTCACTTATCAATATCTGCAATTTAGCAGTACACCCAGACCTTGTTTTGAGAACGAAAGATATTTCAGTTTCAAGGTCTCAGCTTAGAGAGAAGAAGCCTCGTGAGGTATTGGTCAGTCACATGAATGAAGCAAACGTTAATGATTAATTAATTAAGAATAAGCTAAATCATGTAAATATGACTTGCCCTGCAGTATGTAAGAGAACTAAGGGGACTGCCCCGTTAGAGCTTCTGCCAGACGTTCATTATGGTCCATCAAGTTTGTTGGAACCCCTCCAGCGCGTTGACAATAAACAATGATTCATTTAAGATTGACTTCGAGTGTCCCTGTGTAAGAATTTCCACAACACCTACAACATGCCTTTGCTGATCGTAAAGATGAGATGCTAAAACAGCTACTACATCATGGAGGGGCCCTAATAAACGCTGCCCAGTCGACAAGCTACTTACCATTGCTGAGAGAACAGGGAGCAGGCTACCGGCACCATGAAGACCAGGCTGCAAAACAGACATGGAGGGTTAGGTGACTGTGTGCCCACTAAGACAGAGACAAGTATGTTTGCGTCCCAAATGGTAACCTATTCCCTACTACATGGTGCACTACTTTTGGCTAGGGCCCCATAGGGCTCTAGTTAAAAGTAGTGCACTATATAGGGAATAGGGTGCCATTTGGCACACCCTGAGAAATGTAGTACCAAACAACAATCTTCATGGTGAAACCTCCTAAACAGTCCTACTTACAACGCTACCACCACTATCACTTGTAAAGGTCCGTGGACGAAGGTGATCCTCTGTTAACAGAAAGACAGGGCTGGTTAACTGGTTAGCTCACCAAACAGCACCTCAATCTGCACTCTAAGCACACTTAGTCAAGAACAACGTAACTGGATATGTAGTCAACAGAACTGTAACTCAATGTTTATTCAATAACATTGTAGCTAGTTAGCCTATGCATGTCTAGTAGCAGAATTTGGTGTTTTGATTAAAGGCCCACCTGCATAAACCTGTTATCCTCCAGTCTCTGCATGATGATGGGGAGAATGACTAGGAGAAGAGAGGGGGCACAGGAGAAGAGAAAGTAGATAAAGGAGGGCAGGTGGAAAAATAAGGAGAGGAATGACTCATTGTAGGGAGTAACAGGATCACGCTCCACTTTCCATTGTCTATGGAGCGAGGAATGATCTCCAATTCTACAGCCCTCCCTCTTAAACCTTTGACACGTACTCATGCCCGGTGCTGCCATGGTAACCCGGGAAATTACCACCTGGGTGATGCCCTCCACAGCTGCTTTCTGTCGAGTGTAAGAGGAAAATGTTAATTTTTCTGCTCTTGTATAACAGTCAGAAATACGATATTTAGTAGAATATTTAATTATTCAAACATTACCTTGGAATGACCCAGTTTGTTTCCATTCTCATCTGTTACAGCGATGCCATTCAGGAGCTCTCTGAGAGGAGAGAAGGAGATGGTCAACAACTCACTGTTGTGTCCTCATGGGGATGCTAATACACTAGGAGCACAGATGAACTCACTGTTGCCTCATTGGGATATTGACAGTTAGCTGACACAAATGGAACCCAGGGCGCCACCAGGGGAGGAGCTTTCTACAGGAAGGGGCAGAGACAAGACAGGAAGGGGAAGTGGAACATGTAATCAATCAAACCAGTGTGTGTGTGTGTCTGTGCATCCAACTGTACCTTTGTATAGAGGTTGAGTCCCACAGCAGTAGCTAGAGAAGTGCTAGTTGCAGTTAAATAGGCTACTCCTATCTGACTGAGGAGGGAGAGCAGAGATAGAGTGTAAGACATTTAAATAGCGCTTGATATTCTCCATGTGCATTACATTCAGCGTAGCTGTGTGTGGTCTGCATGGCCTTACTTGGAGGTGATGGGGAAGCAGCGTTTCCGTTGGTGTAGTTGACTGGAACGTTGAACGACTTATTCACTCACTGCCAGAACACTACAGTAGGGACTGTCCGAGAGAGAGAAAGGTTTGAAATACATGACTAGAAGTCATTGCACCAAACTCACCTATCTTTGGTTCATCTATAGATCGATAATTCTGTCAGAAATATATATATAAGTGTGTGTGTGTGTGTGTGTGTGTGTGTGTGTGTGTGTGTGTGTGTGTGTGTGTGTGTGTGTGTGTGTGTGTGTGTGTGTACCCGTAGAACTGTAGCATACCGCCTGTTATGGCCATCCCCCCGGGCACTTGGAAGGACATTCGACCAATCAGGTTCATGCGATCGCCGGTGTCTGGGTGAAAGGCGGAGTCATAGAGCTTCTTGGCGTAATACAGCTGTTCCTCTGTGGTGCCAGGGGGAAGGGAAGATGCTCTAGAACAGGAGAACCACACATAAACCAGGTTCTCATCATGAGGAACAACCACTGTAGATATAACATTGCAGAGAAATTACTACTTCATAGTGGTATAATTAAGCAATAAGGTACAAGGCGGTGTGGTATACGGCCAATATACTACGGCTAAGTGCTGTTCTTAAGCACGACACAATGCAGAGTGCCTGGATACAGCCCTTAGCCGTGTTATATGGCCATATATCTACCCAGGTTATATCCACCCAGGTTAGAGCGTTGGACTAGTTACCGAAAGGTTGCAAGATCGAATCCCCGAGCTGACAAGGTACAAAATCTGTCGTTCTGCCCCTGAACAAGGCAGTTAACCCACTGTTCCTAGGCCGTCATTGAAAATAAGAATTTGTTATTAACTGACTTGCCTAGTTAAATAAAGATACAAATAAATAACTAGAAATAAATATACCACAAACCCCCGAGGTGCTTTATTGCTATTATAAACTGGTTACCAACGTGATTAGAGCAGTAAAAATACATGTTTTGTCATACCCGTGGTACACAGTCTGATTTTTTCGTTTATTTTATTTATCCGTTATTTTACCAGGTAAGTTGACTGAGAACACGTTCTCATTTACAGCAACGACCGGGGGAATAGTTACAGGGGAGAGGGGGATGAATGAGCCAATCGTAAACTGGGGATTATTAGGTGACCGTGATGGGTTGAGGGCCAGATTGGGAATGTAGCCAGGACACCGGGGTTAACACCCCTACTCTTACGATAAGTGCCATGGGATCTTTAATGACCTCAGAGAGTCAGGACACCCGTTTAACGTCCCATCCGAAAGACGGCACCCTACACAGGGCAATTTCCCCAATCACTGCCCTGGGGCAATGGGATATTTTTTAGACGAGATGAAAGAGTGCCTCCTACTGGCCCTCCAACACCACTTCCAGCAGCATCTGGTCTCCCATCCAGGGACTGACCAGGACCAACCCTGCTTAGTTTCAGAGGCATGACTGAAGTGGTATGCAGGGTGGAATGCTGATATACCACGGCTGTCAGCCAAACAGCATTTAGTGTTCAAGTGTGTATTTGAAATGTGTTTCTAGCATATCCCAACTCAGAGACGCATGCAGAGAGCTGGAGTCAGAGCCAGGGTCCACTATTTTACCAGCGTCCCAGGAGCAAATAGGGCCTTGCTCAAGGAATTCGAACCAGCGACCTTACGGTTACTGGCCCACTGCTCTAACCTCGAGGTATCTGTGTGTGCGTGTACTTCACAGTGGTGTGTGTGCGTTACCTGCAGCTCTCCACCAGTGCTTTAGACTCGTCCAGTCGTGAGTCTGGCAGTAGTGCTGTCCTCCAGTCTGTGATGTTGACAAAGTGCTTCAGTCTGCCACTAAACGTGGACTGATCCCACCGCGGCGCATCTATGTCAAACCTGCTCACAGCCATCGTAACCCTCCGCCTCACCACCTAGGTCTAAAGTCACAAACAAGGTCTCCAAACCACCTCGGCCATCCCAAACTGAGTTGAGTCTGCAGTCACCGTTTAGCTCCTTGGTCCTGTACCAACATCAACGTGGTCCAATCAGCCCCTCCGGCCTGCCCCTGCAAGAACAGAAAGACATGTTGATTCTTTTTCCTGTTTTCAGTTGTGAGAATTGCCCACTTTAGTAGACCTAATAAAGCATAGGTCTAATCTTGAGACAACATATGTTATTACAGTATCATATCATTCACATTTTCCTTTGTAAAAACAAATCTCCCCTCCCAGGGTTCAGTGGGTAACCTACTTTCTAACCAATCAAACCCGCTCTGACCAGTTAGCCATAACCTTTGAACCCAACCCTGGGGCAGACCTGGGAGGAGAGCGTGATCACGCTCTCCGTAGCCGACGTGAGTAAGACCTTTAAACAGGTCAACATACACAAGGCTGCGGGGCCAGACGGATTACCAGGACGTGTGCTCCGGGCATGTGCTGACCAACTGGCAGGTGTCTTCACTGACATTTTCAACATGTCCCTGATTGAGTCTGTAATACCAACAAGCTTCAAGCAGACCGCCATAGTCCCTGTGCCCAAGAACACAAAGGCAACCTGTATAAATGACTACAGACCCGTATCACTCACGTCTGTAGCCATGAAGTGCTTTGAAAGGTTGGTAATGGCTCACATCAACACCATTATCCCAGAAACCCTAGACTAACTCCAATTTGCATACCGCCCAAATAGATCCACAGATGATGCAATCTCTATTGCACTCCACACTGCCTTTTCCCACCTGGACAAAATGAACACCTATGTGAGAATGCTATTCATTGACTACAGCTCAGAGTTCAAATACCATAGTACCCTCAAAGCTCATCACTAAGCTAAGGAACCTGGGACTAAACACCTTCCTCTGCAACTGGATCCTGGACTTCCTGACGCCTCCCCCCCCAAGTGGTGAGGGTAGATAACGACACATCTGCCACACTGATCCTCAACACTGGAGCTCCCCAGGGGTGCATGCTCAGTTCCCTCCTGTACTCCCTGTTCACCCACGACTGCATGGCCAGGAACGAGTCCAACCCCATCAGTAAGTTTACAGACGACACAACAGTGGTAGGCCTGATCACCGACAACGACGAGACAGCCTATAGAGAGGAGGTCAGAGACCTGGCCGGGTGGTGCCAGAATAACAACCTATCCCTCAACGTAACCAAGACTAAGGAGATGATTGTGGACTACAGGAAAAGGAGCACCGAGCACGCCCCCATTCTCATCAATGGGGCTGCAGTGGAGCAGGTTGAGAGCTTCAAATTCCTTGGTGTCCACATCAACAACAAACTAGAATGGTCCAAACACCGCAAGACAGTCATGAAGAGGGCACGACAAAGCCTTTCCCCCTCAGGAAACTAAAAAGATTTGGCATGGGTCAAGAGATCCTCAAAAGGTTCTACAGCTGCAACATCGAGAGGATCCTGACTGGTTGCATCACTGCCTGGTACGGCAATTGCTCAGCCTCTGACCGCAAGGCACTACAGAAGGTAGTGCGTATGGCCCAGTACATCACTGGGGCTAAGCTGCCTGCCATCCAGGAGCTCTACACCAGGCGGTGTCAGAGGAAGGACCTAAAAATTCTCAAAGACAGCAGCCACCCCAGTCATAGACTGTTCTCTCTACTACCGCATGGCAAGCGGTACCAGAGTGCCAAGTCTAGGACAAAAAGGCTTCAATAGTTTTTACCCCCAAGCCATAAGACTTCTGAACAGGTAACCAATGGTTACCTGGACTATTTACATTGTGTGCCCCCCCCCAACCCCTCTTTTACGCTGCTGCTACTCTCTGTTTATCTTATATGCATAGTCACTTTAACCATACATATGTGTACATACTACCTCAATTGGCCCGACCAACCAGTGCTCCCGCACATTGGCTAACTGGGCTATCTGAATTGTGTCCCACCTCCCGTCAACTCCTCTTTTACGCTACTGCTACTCTCTGTTCATCATATATGCATAGTCACTTTAACCATACCTACATGTACATACTACCTCAATAAGCCTGACTAACCGGTGTCTGTATATAGCCTTGCTACTCTTATTTTAAAATGTATTTTTACTGTTGTTTTATTTCTTTACTTACACACACACAGTCAAGACTTTTGAGATGCACACAGGCCCTGGGAAAGCTAGAAGCAGGCTGGAACCAGAGCTGTTTGTTTGAACAGCAGGGTCATGGTGTGTACTCTCTCTGCTGCAGCTGCACACTGACTGAGCAGAATAGCATCTAGCATCTCAGTACAGCAACATATGAACAAACAAATAAATATATGAACAATTAATTAATTAATTAGCAAATGTTTGGTATTGGTGGTGTGAAGAGAATTAGAGAGTAAGGGCAGAGGGAGAGAAAGGTGCAGGGAGGAAGATGTTAATGAATAAGAGGGGGTGAGAGAGTTGAAGAGAAGCCTTGTGATGTGATGAGGTTGGGACTTGTCTGAGGCAAGGCTATGATCAACCACAGGTATTCATTTTCCACAGGGCAGTCTAGTTAGACTGGATGTCAATCATCTACCTCTGCATCTCAAAAACCCCTTTCCTTGTCTCTTCCTTCATCTGCACTGATCTAAAAACACAGGGTGTGAAACCTGTTCTGCAGAACTGTAGCACATGAGGGAAAGCAGACTAGGACATTAAGGTACTGGTTACTAATGGGTCCTAACAGTTCAACCATGAGAGATAGAGAAACTACCATAAAAAGGCAATTAACTTAAACTGAAGCAGGAAACAAGTACCTAGCTAACTTACATGCGATGCAATCTTACAAGACAGTCGAGAATAATTGTTGACATCGATCCTTTGCCAAGTGCATCTGCGATTTCATGTCTAGAACAGCTGCACTCACATATGAATTGGACCATCACATATTGTGGGGACATTCTTGGAATCACCGTAAAGCTGTCATTCAACAGCCCGATACAACTTGCCTGTCAAATTAGCCGCATTTTGCAAAGCATGGACAATAGCAGCTGTGTCCAACAAGCACGTCCAGAAATACGAAACGGTGCAAAACATAGAGCGAAACAATCGTACTGTAACTGTATCAATACATGCAAACAAAACAACTTTACACATACGTTACCTTTCAGAGCTGAACTGCAAAAATGTTACAACTTGCTATTGCTAATTGTTTCAACTGGGGATTGTAGTTGTTTGCGTAGTAGGGGAGGGTGCACTTGGCACTGGCACCGCCTCCTCTGCAGACCGGGGCAGCTCAATCTCTCTAGAAAAATAACTTAAGGAATACATTATTATATGAACTTTCAGTCATCTCATCCTTTAAAATATGCACGCAAAAGATCTTGACTTTTCTCTTTCTAAATCAAACACAAAATACATTGCAAATAAGAACATGACAACAATGCTTGTTAGCTAGCTAACGTACCTAATTTATATCCAGCTAAAACGACACAATGAGAAATAAATAAGATAGCTTGTTGTTATTTATGCCTCCACTAGTACACAATGTATTTCAATCGTGGGACCAATTTACGTTGGGAATTGTTAGTTGACAGAGCTTTTGTTAATAGCTAAAGTAGCTAATTATAATGCTAAGTGGCGTGCCCTAGTTTACGCCCACACTTGTTGTGCTCTCGCGTGAACTTGTGTACAACGTCATCACCCCCTACTAGGGGCCCTAGTAACATCGGTAGCGTATTGGGGAGATAAAGCAACAAGATGGTGAGTTGAATTTATTGCGATAAATAGCTATTATATTGTAGATCGAATCAAATAAAAGCATAATTAACAATATGATTGTTCAAAATGTTGCCACTGTACCTTTTAAGACATTCATAAATTGGTGAAACATTTAGATTTTTTGGGAAAAACTGACTGCAGCGGTCTTGTTGCTCTGTTGGTTTATCATGAGATTAGCAGCGTAGCATAGCTAAACCCTTTGAAACTGTTGCTAGCTACATAATTAGTTAGCTAGCTCAGTCGCTTCAGAACGCTTTCCCTATTTGTAACCACCGTGAATTCCTAGAGAGGGAGAGAATAATTAGTTCGAGAATCATCTTCTTTTTTTGTGTCCTCTCTGCGCATCCTTGAGGCTCGAGTCGCAGGCAATTGTTGTGGAGGGATGCGAGTAGCCAGATAGCTAGTTACTGTAGTTAGCTGATTTAGAAAGCAGCTATGCTCCTGTTGCTGCCCCATTGCTCATGTCACGAGTCGGGATAACGTATCGGGTTTTGATATGTTGCAGGGTTTGCTGTCAATCCTTCGGAAGCTAAAGAGCACACCAGATCAGGAGGTTCGGATCTTGTTGCTGGGTTTGGACAACGGGGGAAAGACCACTCTGCTGAAACAACTGGCTTCCGAGGACATCAGTCACATCACCCCCACACAGGTACAGTACTACTGGGGAACACATACGCACATCACTCGGGGTTTGGGGGGTGTTATTTGTGCTAGACTATCACTTATAAACCCTCTCTCTCTCCAGGGCTTCAACATAAAGAGTGTTCAGTCTCAGGGTTTTAAGTTGAATGTGTGGGACATCGGGGGACAGAGGAAGATCAGACCCTACTGGAGAAACTACTTCGAGAACACTGATGTGCTGGTGAGTGGCTTAACCATAGCTTCCTTCATGGGGGTACGACTTATTTATATATATATATATATATATATATATATATATTGTTGAAGTCAGAAGTTTACATACACTTAGGTTGGAGTCATTAAAACTCATTTTTCAACCACTCCACAAATTTCTTGTTAACAAACTATAGTTTTGGCAAGTCGGTTAGGACATCTACTTTGTGCATGACACAAGTAATTTTTCCAACAATTGTTTACAGACAGATTATTTCACTTATAATTCACTGTATCACAATTCCAGTGGGTCAGAAGTTTACATACACTATGTTGACTGTGCCTTTAAACAGCTCGGAAAATTCCAGAAAATGATGTCATGGCTTTAGAAGCTTCTGATATACTAATTGACATCATTTGAGTCAATTGGAGGTGTACCTGTGAATGTATTTCAAAGCCTACCTTCAAACTCAGTGCCTCTTTGCTTGAAATCATGGGGAAATCAGCTGAGACCTCAGAAAGTCTGGTTCATCTTTGGAAGCAATTTTCAAACGCCTGAAGGTACCACGTTCATCTGTACAAACAATAGTCCGCAAGTATAAACACCATGGGACCATGCAATTGTCATACCGCTCAGGAAGGAGACACGTTCTGTCTCCTAGAGATGAACGTACTTTGGTGCGAAAAGTGCAAATCAATCCCAGAACAACAGCAAAGGACCTTGTGAAGATCGTGGAGGAAACGGGGACAAAATTATCTATATCCACAGTAAAACAAGTCCTATATCAACATAACCTGAAAGGCCGCTCGGCAAGGAAGAAGCCACTGCTCCAAAACCACCATTAAAAAAAGCCACTGCACACGGGGACAAAGATTGTACTTTTTGGAGAAATATCCTCTGGTCAAACAAAAATAGAACTGTTTGGCCATAATGACCATCGTTATGTTTGGAGGAAAAAGGGGGATGCTTGCTAGCCGAAGAACACCATCCCAACCGTGAAGCACGGGAGTGGCAGCATCATGTTGTGGTGGTGCTTAGCTGCAGGAGAGACTGGTGCACTTCACAAAATAGATGGCATCATGAGAAGGAAAATTATGTGGATATATTGAAGCAACATCTCAAGACATCAGTCAGGAAGTTAAAACTTGGTCACAAATGGGTCTTCCAAATGGACAATGACCCCAAGCATACTTCCAAATTTGTGGCAAAATGGCTTAAGGACAACAAAGTCAAGGTATTGGAGTGGCCATCACAAAGCCCTGACCTCAATCCCATAGAAAATTTGTGGGCAGAACTGAAAAAGCGTGTGCGAGCAAGGAGGACTACAAACCTGACTCAGTTACATCAGCTCTGTCAGGAGGAATGGGACAAAATTCACCCAACTTATTGTGGGAAGATTGTGGAAGGCTACCCAAAACATTTGACCCAAGTTAAACAATTTAAAGGCAATGCTACCGAATACTAATACAGTGTGTGTTAACTTCTGACCCACTGGGAATGTGATGAAATAAATACAAGCTCAAATAAATCATTCTCTATACTATTATTCTGACATTTCACATTCTTAAAATAAAGTGGTGATCCTAACTGACCTAAGACAGGGAATTTGTACAAGGATTAAATGTCAGGAATTGTGAAAAAAGGAGTTTAAATGTATTTGGCTAAGGTGTTTGTAAACTTCAACTGTGTGTGTGTATGTATATATATATATATTTATTTATATATATTTATATATATTTATTTATATATATATATATTTATATATATATATATATATATATATATAGTACCAGTCACACCTACTCATTCAAGGGTTTTTCTTTATTTTTACTATTTTCTTCATTGTAGAATAATAGTGAAGACATCAAAACTATGAAATAACACATGGCATATCACTGCAGAATGCTGTGGTAGTCATGCTGGTTAAGTCTGCCTTGAATAATAAATAGCTCACTGGTAGTGTTACCAGCAAAACACCATCAAACCTCCTCCTCCATGCTTCACGGTGGGAACCACATGCAGAGATCATCCGTTCACCTACTCTGCGTCTCACAAAGACAGCAGTTGTTGGAACCAACAATCTCAAATTTGGACTCATCAGACCAAAGGACATATTTCCACCCATCTCATGTCCATTGCTCGTGTTTCTTGGCCCAAGCAAGTTTCTTCTTATTGGTGTCCTTCAATAGTGGTTTCTTTGCAGCAATTCGACCATGAAGGACTGATTCACGCAGTCTCCTCTGAACAGTTGATGTTGAGATGTGTCTGTTACTTGAACTCTGTGAAGCATTTATTTGGGCTGCAATTTCTGAGGCTGGTAACTCTAATGAACGTATCCTCTGCAGCATGAGATCCAGTTTCATCATAGCGCTTGATGGTTTTTGCAACTGCACTCGAAGAAACTTTCAAAGTTCTTGCAATTTTCCGGATTGACTGACCTTTATGTCTTCAAGTAATGATGGACTGTTGTTTTCTTTGCTTATTAGACCTGTTCTTCACATAATTTGGATGTGGTCTTTTACCAAATAGAGCTATTTTCTGTATACCACCCCTACCTTGTCTCAAAACAACTGATTGGCTCGAATGCATTAAGAAGGAAAGCGATTTCCAAAAAATGAACTTTTAATAAGGCACACCTTTTATTGAAATGCATTCCAGGTGACTACCTCATGAAGCTGGTTGAGAGAATGCCTAGTGTGCAAAGCTGTTATCAAGGCAAAGGGTGGCTACTTTGAATAATCTAAAATATATTTAGATTTGTTTAACACTTTTTTTGGTTACTACATGATTCCATATGTGTTATTTCATAGTTTTGATGTCTTCACTATTATTCTATATTATGGAAAATAGTACAAATAAAGAAACCCTTGAAGGAGTTGGTGTGTCCAAACTTTTGACTGGTACTGTATGTACACACACACACACACTTACACACCATCAGAAGTGTGCTACTAATACTTTTGAATGGAAACATTACTGCGTTTCAGATTTACGTCATCGACAGTGCAGACAGAAAGAGATTTGAGGAGACGGGGCAGGTGAGTCTTGTCTCAAGTGATGTTTGTGTGCTGTGTAATGTGCATATTCTACATACACACAGGTTTATATTGGGATCCCATGCTGACTTGTGTGTTCTAGGAGTTGGCTGAGCTGTTGGATGAGGAGAAGCTGAGTGGGGTTCCAGTGCTGATATTTGCCAACAAGCAGGACCTGCTGACGGCAGCCCCAGCCTCTGAGATCGCTGAGGGACTTAACCTGCACACCATCCGGGACCGCGTCTGGCAGATCCAGTCCTGCTCTGCCCTCACCGGGGAGGGGGTACAGGTGAGATGCAACAGGGTTTAGGGGCAATTTGTGTTTTCAATTCAGGAAGTTAATTGTTATGTAATTTTCCTCCCATCTGTTTTCAGGACGGAATGAACTGGCTCTGCAAGAGTGTCAATGCTAAGAAGAAGTAGCACAGATGTCCGTTTTCACACACCCCTGAGCCTTGGGGAGGACGGGGTGTACCTGTGAATGTACACACTAAATCAACATGGACTTGAAGAGAGTTTTTAACCGCCTGGCTGGCCTCTACACATTGTTTACTAAACTACAACTCTCGCTAGAACTACAACTTCCATGTTGCTCTTCAAAATGGAGTGGGGGTACAAAGGGAACTCATCCCAGGAGACCAGAGACCCCCCTCCCCAGCCTAACCATCCCACCTCCACCCTGTCAAGACATTCCAGCCTAACCATCCCACCTCCACTCCTTCAAGACATCCCTCCCCAGCCTAACCATCCCACCTCCACCCTGTCAAGACATTCCAGCCTAACCATCCCACCTCCACTCCTTCAAGACATCCCACCCCAGCCTAACCATCCCACCTCCACTCCTTCAAGACATCCCACCCCAGCCTAACCATCCCACCTCCACTCCTTCAAGACATCCCTCCCCAGCCTAACCATCCCACCTCCACCCTGTCAAGACATTCCAGCCTAACCATCCCACCTCCACTCCTTCAAGACACTCCACCCCAGCCTAACCATCCCACCTCCACCCCTTCAAGACATTCCACCCCAGCCTAACCATCCCACCTCCACTCCTTCAAGACACTCCACCCCAGCCTAACCATCCCACCTCCACTCCTTCAAGACACTCCACCCCAGCCTAACCATCCCACCTCCACTCCTTCAAGACACTCCACTCCACCCCAGCCTACCCATCCCACCTCCACTCCTTCAAGACATTCCACCCCAGCCTAACCATCCCACCTCCTCTCCTTCAAGACACTCCACCCCAGCCTAACCATCCCACCTCCACTCCTCCAAGACATGCCAGATCTTTATACTGTCCTTCACCACAATATCAGCCTATTCACTCACTCTTTACAGGTTGTCCTGGAGACCCAGCTCTCTCTTCTCTCTCCTAGCTTGGGTGCCAGTCTCTTTAGCTTACATTCCACTCCTTGTACTCTGTGTCATATTGCAAAGCATGCCAGGAGTGGATTGATAGCCAAAGAGACTGTTATCCAGACTCTCATCACTCTCTCCCTCATATTCTCCTTCGTTCAGTTGTTTTTAATTCCATGACAAGCTCCTTTCTTGCTGCAGTTCTGTTTGAAGTGAGGTATATTTTTGTAATTCTTTATTTATGGTGAAGTAGAGGGTAATAGCGTACTGTGAGATGCTCGCAAACGACAGAAACAGTGTGTGGTTACTAGGATGACAGGGAAACATTGAATACTGTGCTTTACTCCCCTGTGAAAACGGTTATGCGTGTTAATATGTAAAAAAAAATATATATATATAACAAGACAAATAAATACACTTTAGGGCTAATCTGAAATGGCACCCTGGTACCTGAATAATGAACTAGTTTTGGCCGCAGCCCATTTGAGTAGAGCTCTACAAAGCGAATAGTGTGCCATTTCGGACAAAGCCTATTCAATCAAATGGGAAAAAATACACATTTTTTGATGATAAATTAGGCACTAGGGCACGAAGGGGTGTGGTATATGGACAATATACCACTGCTTAGGGCTGTTCCTCTGCACGACGCATTGCAGAGTGCCTGGACACAGCCCGTAGCCATGGTATATTGGTCATATATCACAAACCCCCGAGGTGACTTACTGCTATTATAAACTGGTTACCAGCGTAATTAGAGCAGTAAAAATAAATGTTTTGCCATGGCTGCCAGCATTCAGGGCTCAAACCACCCAGTCTATAATTGTATATAACCCCTATTCATATGTTATGTGCAAATAGTAGAGTGCGTATTAGACCTGTACTATGTAATCTAGCATATCTGCATATGTCATAGGTGTTGATTGATTTTAACCGGGTGTATGGCAATGTATTTTTCGGTGTGATGCATTGTCTTTGGTTTTAGAGGGCATTTACACAAAAGGCTTTTTCTTTTTGAATGTGATCTGTCCAAGGATTGAAGGTACGTGAATAAAATGTGAGGGGGGAAAAAAGAGAGCATTGTTTTCTGTCCTGGCTGTAGAGTGGTAGTATAAAGAGGCCCCAGCCAAAACACACAGTTGTGTGAGATCCTGTGGAGGACTCCACCACTTTACCCCAGACAACACCGCCACCTGCCCAGACCCATGTCATTGCCAGTCCCTGGAGACCCCACACCAGAGGCCTCTCCAAAACACTAGTGCCACACACACGGCAGGTGGGGTCAGCTGATTTTGACATTTACAGGGCCCAGCTGGTCGGGCCCCTGAATGGGCCTGCTCTCTCTGTGTGTCGTGGCGTGCAGCCTTTACAGTTAGCCTATCCACTCTACCACATGACTCCTACAGGCCTAAGTACTAAAGTCAGACCATAGCTGTTTTTTGGTTGGTTTAGGCCTGCTGCACATAGTTGTGGGTGTGTCACATCTGCTACAGGGGAGAGAGCACTGGCCATAAAACACTGACGTCCAGCTGTGTGTGAGCGAGAAATGCATTCTGAGGGCCTGTGGCTGTGGGACTATAAAATGTCTCTGCTCTTACAAAGACTCATTGTGAAACTCTTCTTTCTCTCGCCTCTCCTCTCGATTCCTACATGGGCCCCAGGCACTGTGTGATTACATATGCTGCTAACTGTATGTGACTTTCCGTCAAAGTGTCTGATAAATGAGATCTTTATTGTTTGCTTCGAGACGTTAATCAACGTGTTGTGGTCTTTAAATCTCTGGGCACAGAGAGAGGCTCCGTCCCAAATGGCACCCGATGTCCAACCCTATGGGTCCTGGTCAAAAGTTGTGCACTACAAAGGGAATAGAGTGCCATTTGGGCCCAGAGGCGGGGCTAAATCTCTTTAAGGCCTGTTATCTTCTACACAAGTCTATTTGAAAGCTCTGAATGAGAGAACACAAAGTTCTGTGGTTGTTTTATCTGTGCATAGAAGTGGTGTGTGGGCGACGTGAGGAGCCAGACGGGGGAGTGTGATGCCTATCTTTGAGGCGACAGGACTGCTGCCTTTTTCTCCTTGTGAATCAGACAGCTGTTCTACAGCTGTGTGTGTTTGAGAGGCAGAGAAACCAACCAGTCAAGTCCCTAACCACCAAGCTTCACACTGGCCCCTTTCTCTTCAACTCATCATGGCTGAGTTACTACGATGACAGATGAAACAGGAAACAGATTTCATATCCCACCAACAGATAGGAAAGAGGTGGGTGTTGCACAGAAGGTGAATACATAAGAATGTGCATCACTTTAAAGTGTGTTACGATAAATCAAACCATACACTCTCATTGTTTATTGGTAATACAGTCTTGGGGGTCATGGAGTCTTGTGAGTGAAGATGTGGGAAAGGAAATGGACACCTGTCTACTGGGCTATACCACCTCCTGGGCTTTTTGCTTCCTTTGTGTTTTTGGTATGTTTTAAATTGCATGGTTGTGAATGTTACCGGGCCAGAGGCCACCCTGAAAAGGTGAACTTGTGAAACCATGCCTTAATTAAATAAATGTTTGAAAACCAGTCCTTTTGACTGCCTCTACTTCCGCACATCAGACTCATGTGATACTGCTTGTTGGCCGGGGACAGCCTGAGCTCCTCGCTGCAGATGATCTGATCTACAAATCACCTCACCATCCAAACCCATCGCCATCAACTAGCTCTGGTCCAGGGCATTAAGTGGGGCTTGCTAAAACTGAGCTCAGTGTTAGCAAGCCGTAACAACACCCTGGACCAGAGCTAGGTGTCAAGGTGCTGATGGAGAGATTAGTGAACCTACACATGGCCTAGCTAGGACTATGGGTTTAAAGAAACGTTTAAGTCAAGCCCAACCTTGTCGACAACGAGGCGATAGTATTGTCATACTCTCTTTCACACACACAAAAACCAACACCAACAACCCCACCCTGTTAGACATCTTCCTCTCTCTGATGTGCTGCCACTACACATTAAGTTTCCACTGCAATAAAAACCTAGGGATATTACACTGCTGATGTTAGTATGTAGTTCTGTTGGTGGGAGGAGGATCTCAGTTTCTCTGACTCATTTCTCGAGTTAACAGATGACTGTGTGTGAGCTGTAGGGTTGAGGGGGCGGACAGCGAAGGTAAGACTGGCCCAGATTCAGCCACCCGGCCCCCCACAGACCAACCTCGCCTCAGAGATCAGCTGATTTCTCAGATGGAGAGTATGTTAAGTGGAGCTCAGCTCTCTCCTCAAGGTCTTACCAACATCCCCAACCCAGACTCCACAGAGACAGAGCAGAAGGACTTTCTCCAGAGTGTGAGATTGAGTGAACGAGTGGGAGGGAGGCTCCCACCCCCGACTCTTCACCAGAGAAAGAGCAGGACAACTTTGACTGTGTCTTTCTCCCACCCCTCACCACAGGATCTTACTCTCAGACTAACACCCAGTAAATAAGAGGCTTAGTCCGATGTTTTCCCATATGGGTGTTGGTTGTATTCTTATGGGAGTCGCCCTTCAACCCACCACATGACGACATTTAGTTCAGTTGTGTATTAGTAACTTAAAACAGTTGACAGATATGAATAGAAAGGCTGAATGGGAGAGAAAAGTAAGAAGCCTCTTGGGCTATGACGACAAGAAATGGAAAACTGAATTCAATTCTTTGATTTATTTGGAACCCTCCTCCAAATGACATGTCCTTAATTTTTCATTTCACAAAATATTTACAAAAAAGATAGTTTTCCTTTTTTACATTTTTATATTGGTCGACTGTTCTTGTAACAATGGTTCCTTTCAGGCGTTTTTTGACCAATGGTTACGTCAGGCAGTCCAGTTTCTCTTTAGAAAAAGTCCATGAAAAAACCCTCAACCAGTACTTTCGCTCATCCTTTTTAAAACGTTACCGATTATTTTCTCTTTTCTTTTTTTATATTCCAGAGTGCTTTATAAAACTTCCCCGCATGCTTACAGCCGCAAACTTGAAGCAGAGAGCTTGTGTGCTTGTTGAAAGGACGTGACATCACCCTGCAGGAAGTACATCATTAACGCATTGTCACAGTCACACCCCTGGATGCTTGAGCTGATTTGTTTTGTCTGTCCAGTCCAGCCCATATAGTGGCTCGGAGAGCCTCAGTCGTGTCTACCAGGCCAACTGGCTTTAAGACAAACATGAAACCTGCTCATATGGGGTTATTACTCATATGTCATATGGCAATAACTCACGTGTCATGATTCGTATATTAATAACTAGAAAATAAAAGGAGTCAGTCTCTTAGTCTTTCAGACGGAAGAATTTAATCCGAGGGGAAGCCTGACAGCAGGAGGGAAGGGGTTTGGATCCACTTTCCAGTGAGATGGGCATAGAGAACAGGAACAGAGAAGATCTAAAATGGAGGAGGCTTACCCCTACATCCTGAACTAGGGTCAGTCTCTGCCATTTGACCCTATGATGTTTAAGGTTAGGATTGGGGGGGGGGGGGGGGGGGGGGGGGGGCGCGGGGAAACTGATTGTAGACCTGTGTCTACGATTGAGGCAAATTCTACACAGAGCGAAATCCCAACACCCCCAAAGTGCATGGAGGGAGTCCCACACACACACACAGAAGAGAACCTGGAAGCATGAGTGTGTGTGTTCAAGCTGTACAGTACATTCCTGAACTCAGCAAGGAGAGGAGACAAAAGTGCTGCAACAAAACCAGAGCTTTAACAGTAATAAACCATCCTTCTCTTCACACATCCATCAGATACCCCATGTCCAACAGACAGAAAATAATAATTATAACAATATTATAAGGCTAATCGATCTCACTACGACAGGGAGGGAGATGTCGCTAAAACATTTTAGTTGAGCCGAACTGCTTCAGCGTCAACAGTTGCTGCACAAACACATATAATCATCATACAGTAATAACACTGTCTGTCTGACGAAGAAAACATACAAAACTAATACATCAACCCTGACCCCGAGTGTGGTGCGTGCGGAAATGCGTTTGAGCAGAGGATTGTCCGTATAACCTGTAGAAGTGTACTTCTGTGTGTGTAGCGGTATACATGTTCCGAATGTGTGTATGTCTGTAAGTGCATCTAATTGTGTGTGTGTGTGTGTGTGTGTTAAATAGTAGCGCAGTGCTAACCGGAGACCTATTTGCTTGTAGAAATGTGTGTGTTAACTGGTGACATAGTGCTTGGTGGAGGGCTGCCCATACAGCCCATAGAAGTCTGTGTGTCGGTGCGTCTGCTGTGCATCTATCCAGTCTCTGACAGCAAGCCCTTGCATGGCTGGAGCTCCAGAGGCTAGGCCGGGGGGATGGGGATAGTCCTGGGCGCTTACCCAGGGAAAGGAGCCTGAACGTGGGTAGGGCGGGTGGCCGCGGTGCCCCGACACGGAGGGTACCCCGGAGCAGTAGCAGTTATCCATGGTACACACCAGGATCTTACGCCCACCATACTGGGGGAGCACAGACTGCTGGGAAGAATGGGAGGAGCTACTGCCGGCAGGGGGGAAGTGGGAGGGACCGAACACAGACCCTGAATGGTGATTGGTCAGAGAGCCGCTTCCACTTCCTGTTCCGCCACCTTCGCTCATGTGGGAGGGGCCACAGGGGCCCAGAGGCTGCTGATTCGAGGATTGGCCCTCTCCGGGGGCAGAGTTTGGGCCCTGGAAGGACTGCTTAGAGGAGGAAGATGAAGAGTCCTTGAACCCGGAAGCAGTGTTTTTCCCGGCGCTCCCGTTGCCTTCTGGGAACGCCGAGGAGTGTTTGCGTTTCTCCGCCCCCGAGCCGAGGCCGCTGGGAGACGCAGGGACGGACTGGAGGAATGAGGAGGGAGGGTTTAGGGGGGCTGGAGGGGGGTGAGAGAGGTAGAGGAGGAAAGAGAAGAGGGGATCAGAATTACCTTGATCCACTAAGACAAACCAGATAAGGCTGTGATGGTTCTGTAAAGATAACACTCTCTACCTTCCATTGTTTTCCGTAGGCTCTTCTCTCTCTTGGAGAGTTCTGACAGGAACAGCTTAGAGTTGAGACTTCCCACCTTGTAGGGAGGGAGTGCACTGCCCACGCACGCTTGAGACCTGCAACACACACAAATATGTATGTAACAAGCCTCGTATCTTAGCGCTCCATTAAAAGTATAGTTGCGGGACCGGAGTCTAGATGAGTGGTTAACACTCTGGCCTCCGGAACCATGCGATTCCCCCTGTAGCGAGGATCCCAGTTCAATCCCTGAATGAGCCCTACGCATTTCTGCTGCTACGGCTCATATCCTGTAATAAAAACATACAAGGAGTCTGGAACTTCACCCGCCTCCCACAAACATACTGTACCTATAGTTGCAATGCGTGTAACAAGCATGACCATTATAACATGATTACAGTGGTAATGTGCATAATAAGCCTTGTGTAATCTCCTTTTTGTATCTGTAATAACATGTTTGTAATGGTCCTGTCTCTCACCGCTCCATGAGGATCTTGACAGGCTTGGTGTTCTTCATGAAGCCCAGCTCCTCAGATTTGCCAAAGGCCGTGTGGACTGAGCTGAGCAGCTTCTGGGCCTCGTGTCTCTGTTCTCCCAAAGCTAGAACCTGGCCTGCGTTCTCCTGGCAGAACCTAGAACGGGCCCGCTCTAGAACCTCCAGCGTACGGGACAAGTCTTCTTCCAAGAAGTGCTGCATCCGCAGATACTGCACACGCACCTCCTCTTTCAGCTCACACACTCGGTCCTGTAGGAGCGAACACATACTGTTATACACACATCATTATCTTAGTTTAATAGGATCTCTATGGTTATATACTGAACTAAAATATAAAATGCAACATGTCAAGTGTTGGTCCCATGTTTCAAGAGCTTAAATAAAAGATCGCAGAAATTTTCCATACGCACTAAAAGCTTCTTTTTCAAAAATGTGCACAAATTTGTTTACATCCCTGTTAGTGAACATTTCTCCCTTGCCAAGATAATCCATCCATTTGACAGGTGTGGCATACCAAGAAGCTGATTAAACGGCATGATCATTACACAAGTGCACCTTGTGCTGGGAACAATAAAAGGCCAAACATTTCTCAAGTTGAGGGAGTGTGCAATTGGCATGCTGACTGCAGGAATGTCCATCAGAGCTGTTGCCAGATAATTGAATGTTCATTTATCTACCATTTATCTACCTCAATCATTTTATAGAGTTTGGCAGTACGTCCAAACGGCCTCACAACCGCAGACCACGTGAAACTACGCCAGCCCAGGACCTCCGCAGGTGAAGAAGCTGCCAGTCGAGGACTTGAGGCATCTTGTTTCTCAAACTAGACACTAAATGTACTTGTCCTCTTGCTCAGTTGTGCACCGGGGCCTCCTACTCTTTTTATACTGGATAGAGCCAGTTTGCGCTGTTTTCTGTGAAGGGAGTAGTACACAGCGTTGTACGAGATCTTCAGTTTCTTGGCAATTTCTCGCATGGAATAGCCATTATTTCTCAGAATAAGAATAGACTGACAAGTTTCAGAAGAAAGTTCTTTGATTCTAGCCATTTTGAGCCTGTAATTGATCCCGCAAATGCTGATGCTCCAGATACTCAACTAGTCTAAAGAAGGCCCGTTTTATTGCTTCTTTAAATCAGACCAACCGTTTTCAGCTGTGCTAACATAATTGCAAAAGGGTTGTCTAATTAGCCTTTTAAAATGATAAACGTGGATTAGCTAACAACGTGCCATTTGAAAACAGGAGTGATGGTTGCTGATAATGGGCCTCTGTATGCCTATGTTGATATTCCATTTAAAATCTGCAGTTTCCAGCTACAATAGTCATTTACAACATTAACAATGTCTACACTGTATTTCTGATCAATTTGATGTTATTGTAAATGGACAAAAAAAATAAAATATTATTTTCATTCAAAAACAAGGACATTTCTAAGTGACCCCAAACTTTTGAACGGTAGTGTACATACATACATACAGTACCAGTCAAAAGTTTTAGAACACCTACTCATTCAAGAGTTTTATTTTTTACTATTTTCTACATTGTAGAATAATAGTGAAGACATCAAAACTAGGAAATAACACATGGAATCATGTAGTAACCAAAAAAGTGTTAAACAAATCAAAATATATTTTATATTTGAAATTCTTCAAAGTAACCACCCTTTGCCTCGATGTCAGCTTTGCACACTCCTGGCATTCTCTCAACCAGCTTCATGAGGAATGCTTTTCCAACACTCAAATATACGCTGAGCACTTGTTGGCTACTTTTTCTTCACTCTGCGGTCCAACTCATCCCAAACCATCTCAATTGGGTTTAGGTCGGGTGATTGTGGAGGCCAGGTCATCTGATGCAGCACTCCATCACTCTCCTTCTTGGTCAAATAGCCCTTACACAACCTGGAGGTGTGTTGGGTCATTGTCCTGTTGAAAAACAAATAGCCCCACTAAGCGCAAACCAGATGGGATGGCGTATCGCTGCAGAATGCTGTGGTAGCCATGCTGGTTAAATGTGCCTTGAATTCTAAATAAACCACAGCGTCACCAGCAAAGCACCCCCACATCATCAAACCTCCTCCATGCTTCACGGTGGGAACCACACATGCGGAGATCATCCGTTCACCTACTCTGCGTCTCACAAAGACACGGTGGTTGGAACCAAAAATCTCAAATTTGGAGTCAGACCAAAGGACAGATTTCCACCAGTCTAATGTCCATTGCTCGTGTTTCTTGGCCCAAGCAAGTCTCTTCTTATTGGTGGCCGTTAAGTGGTTTCCTTGCAGCAATTCGACCATGAAGGCCCGATACACACAGTCTCCTCTGAACAGTTGATGTTGAGATGTGTCTGTTACTTGATCTCTGTGAAACATTTATTTGGGCTGCAATTTCTGAGGCTGGTAACTCTAATGAACGTATCCTCTGCAGCAGAGGTAACTCTGGATCTTCCTTTCCTGTGGCGGTCCTCATGAGAGCCAGTTTCATCATAGCGCTTGAAGGTTTTTGCGACTGCACTTGAAGAAACTTTCAAAGTTCTTGCAATTTTCCAGATTGACTGACATTCATGTCTTAAAGAAATGATGGACTGTCGTTTCTCTTTGCTTATTTGAGCTGTTCTTGTTATAATATGTACTTGGTCTTTTACCAAATAGGGCTATCTTCTGTATACCACCCCTACCTTGTCACAACTGATTGGCTCAAATGCATTAAGGAAAGAAATTCCATAAATTAACTTTTAACAAGGCACACCTGTTAATTGAAATGCATTCCAGGTGACTATCTCATGGAGCTGGTTGAGATCATGCCAAGCTGTTATCAAGGCAAAGGGTGACTACTTTAAAGAATCTCAAATATATCTTGATTTGTTGAATACTTTTTTGGTTACTACAAGATTCCATGTGTTATTTCATAGTTTTGATGTCTTCACTATTATTCCACAATGTAGAAAATAGGAAAAATAAAGAAAAACCCTGGCATGAGTAGGTGTGTCCAAAACTTTTGACTGGTACTCTGTGTGTATGTGTATGGATAGATGACAGATATATCATAGATATACACACATACATACACACAGAGAGAGAGTTTGAGAAATCAGACGTACCTCCACCACACACTTATCAGAGTCCAGTTTACAGAGCTGCTCATCGATGTCCTGAACTCTCTCCTCCACCCTCTCCTGCTGCCGCAATAGATTTTGCTGTGGGAAGGGGAGACGGGGGAGAGAGAGAACGACGAGACAGAGAGAGCGAAAGTGGGAGAGAACGAGAAATGGTAAGTTCATAGTTTGGTTCCATAACTCTGAACAAATCAATATGATGAGTGAAGACAAACAAAACCAGCCCACTACCAAGCCTCCAGCAGGCTGAGACAGCTAATTTAGGCTCTATCTAACAAACACGCCATCTAAGGGGAAGAAGAGAGGGGGCTGTCATGGCAACCAATAGATATCTTCTGGTTGCATGTGTGTGAGGTATGAAGGGATGAACTGGGGGGGATAGCCACATAACTGACTATTTTTTAAATATAATTTAAGAACAAATTCTTATTTACAATGACAGCCTACCCCGGCCAAACCCAGATGACACTGGGCCAATTGTGCACCGCCCTATGGGACTCCCAATCACAGCCGGATGTGATGCAGCCTGGATTTGAACCAGGTACTGCAGTGACGCCTCTTGCACTGAGATGCAGTGTTTTAGACCACTGCGCCACTCGGGAGCCCTTTGTTTAAACTTGGACACCTGTTTGCTGCGCAGCCTGCACGACTCGGGAGAGAGGGTGCGCACTGCAGCAGGGCGGGGGATGGGCAGGGGCTGGGAGTGTGTTGACATGGGAGGGAGAGAAAAAGTAGCCACTGACTCACGCTAGTTAAACAAACTTATAAATGCCATAGGTTATCTATCATCCCATTTGCCAGCAGTATACCACCCTGCATCCCACTGCTGGCTTGCCTCTGAAGATAAGTAGGGTTGGTCCCTGGATGGGAGACCAGATGCTGCTAGAAGTGGTGTTGGAGGGCAAGTAGGAGGCACATTTCTCTGGTCTAAAAAAAAAAAAATCTGTCAATGCCCCAAGGCAGTGATTGGGGACATTGCCCTGTGTAAGGTGCTGTCTTCCGGATGGAACGTTAAAATTGGTGTCCTGACTCTGTGGATCCCATGGCACTTATTGTAAGAGTAGGGGTGTTGACCCCGGTGTCCTGGTTAAATTCCAAATCTGGCCCTCATACCATCATGGCCATGTAATCATCCCCAGTTTCCAAATGTCTCATTCACCCTCCCCCCTCCACTTCCCTGTAAGTATTCTCCAGTTTGTTGTTGTAAAAGAGAACGTGTTCAGTCAACTTACCTGGTCAAATAAGGGTTAAAAAAATATGGCAGTGGCTGTCTTTACTGTATCAAATTGATGTAAAGAAGCTAAGATTGCCAGACGTTAGCTAGCTAGGCTAGTTGAGGATATTTTGCTGCGATCCCTGTCCTTGTATACAACTCCATTCGGATTAAACAGACTACCTGTCGGTTACTCGTTGTAGCCTTATCCTCATTTAGCCAATTAAATTCCGTCATTTTAATTATATTTTGCACTGATTACGAGATCTCCCACGTCACGTTGCTCCACATTGAGCCTCCGACTGGTGCCAACAACAAGATGCACGCATGAACCTATGTAGGCTACAGTCTTTATATGGGGCACACGTCAATAAATCTACATACAAAAATGTGTTGGTTTATTGAATTAAGAACTTCAAATGTCATGGTATATCCGTGTGTGGCAATGTCACATAGATCATTTCAATTGAGACAAAGCCTTTTCATTGTTAAAATAGACCAATTATTTTTTTTAAAAATTATTCACAAGTATTCGAATATTAACGTCAGTTTGGATATTTGAATAGCCGAGCACATCCCTAGGGTGGAGAGCAACTGGGGGGCAGAGAGAGATGTTCCTACTCTTCCTTTCTCCCGCTGCTCCTCAATACTCTTTCTGAGCCCCACAAACACACATTAGGCCCACTCATGATACCGTTGTCACAACACTGGTTATTCTGGGCTGGCGTTAGCATGGCTACAACACACACGCTCAGATTGGCCAAACCAGAGTACCAGGCCAGCCGGAACAACTGACGCCAAACTAAGGCCAAAAACACAAGATAAGGAATTCCCAGACTTCCCAATCCCACATTGAGTTCTAGCCTTTACTCCCTAGGAACATCTCTGGATCTGAAATGTATGATTTTGATTTGCGATTCAGCAGAGGAAACAAGACAGAAATTGGAACATTCCACTCCCTGGGGGAAAGGTTATAAGTAGCGCAATTCACTGCTCCTTTAGCATCTTCACAGACACAGTAGAGGTCTGTGACCTGAATGCTAGGAGTTCTTCACAGGTCCAACAGACCCGAAATTCAAAAAGATCCGACCCGGGACTTGAGCAGGTCCGGGGTCCTAAATTCTGACTTGGGTCTGGTCCGATATAATTGCCATGGGTTTCTGGACACATCCTCTGTTAAGATAATGTGTGTGAGGTGATGAGAACTGTGCAAGCTTGTTATCTGTGTCAGTCAATTGCAACTCAAAACGTATAGTTTATGTCCAGCTGAAAGTGGTTGATTTAAATGTATGCTCACTCAGCTGAGCTTCACAAGTAATACCAAACGGATCTATTACCGGTGTGATTATATAGCCTACCTCAAATTTTGAAACATAGATAAAAAATAAATAAAAAAAGGCCCGAACAACAATGCATTGTCAGGGTAATTCCAGCAAAGCCAATATGCAGTGATAATTTATTGGGCCTCTAACAAACCTCACTGATAAGGTACTGTTTTTAATTGGTTAATGTTGTATAGACTTACGTTTAAGTCATGTTAAAAGAAAATATGAGCGGTAGTTCTCAGCTTGCATTTAGACCCAAAAGGTTGGTTACCACTGTTCTAGAGTTTTCCCTGTTAACACTATCAACATTTCCCTTTACTGTGGTAATTGTGATCGAATCAATGCAATATTAGCCACTTTCAATGCAACATACCGAAACAAACTAAATCAAGAGATTTTGTTGTAGGCAGAACTAGGGTTGCACATTTTGGGGAATATTCAGGAGGTGGAAACTTTCCGTGGGAATTAACAGGAATATATGCAAATTAATATTAATACCATTTAAATATGTATGTTTTTTTGAATTGGATATATTTACCATATCATATGAGGACATGACAAGGTAAAAGGTTTGTTTCTAAGTAGACATTTGCAAATGATTAAATCCTTCCAAACTAAAAAAAAGAAAGTTACGAATTGAACTTTAACTAAATGAGTTGACTCTTCACATGGGATGATTTCACTGAACAACAAAAGGGAATTTTGAATGATCCCAAAGATCCATCACATCTCCCAAAAACATTCTCCACAAACATCTGTAAAATGACAAAAGCTTTAGTTTCTAGACTGTCTTCCTCTCAGGCTTCCATGTCTTCTACCTGGACCTCCTCAATGTCCACCTCTTGAACATCAGACTCTGAAGCCTCATCTTCACGGTCACTTTCCAACCTTGTTGAAGATGGCTGTTTGTCAGGCTCAAAAAGCCTCAAATTTGCCCGGATGGCCACCAATTTTTTAACCCTTGTATTGGTTAGCCTGTTGCGTGCTTTGGTGTGTGTGTTCCCAAACAAGGACCGGTTGCGCTCTGAGGCGGCCGATTGTTGGTGGGATTTGGAGGATGATGGAGGCAACAGGGGAGAGAGCCTCAGATGCACGAAGTCCCTACCACCAGGTGGCTGATGAGATATGTTGGCACGACTGCCATATTGCATCTCCATCCCAAAGCCCTTGCTTGGAAGTGTACTTCGCCAGACTGCCAAGAACCTTGCCCTCATACAGACAGGATGCTCTTGCCAGCATACTTGGGGTCCAACATGTATGCTGTGGCGTGTATGGGCTTTAGGCAGAAGTCTTCACGCTTTTTGATATATTTCAGAATTGCAGTTTCCTCTGCTTGGAGCAACAGTGAAGTGGGTAGGGCAGTACGGATTTCTTCTTTTATTTAACATCAGACAGGATGGCATTGTCTCCCTCAATCCATGCAATGGCTACTGCTATAGGTTTCAGGAGTTTCAGGCTGATTACCACTCTCTCCCAAAATACATCATCCAGGAGGATCCCCTTGGTTGGGCTGTCCATATTGGCAAACTGTGATATGGCCATTTCTTGGAGACTCCTTCCTCTCCAGGAGACTGTCAAACATGATGACAACACCACCCCAACGGGTGTTGCTGGGCAGCTTCAATGTGGTGCTCTTATTCTTCTCACTTTGCTTGGTGAGGTAGATTGCTGCTATAACTTGATGACCCTTCACCTACCTAACCATTTCCTTGGCTCTCTTGTAGAGTGTATCCATTGTTTTCAGTGCCATGACGTCCTTGAGGAGCAGATTCAATGCATGAGCAGCACAGCCAATGGGTGTGATGTGAGGGTAGGACTCCTCCACTTTCGACCAAGCAGCCATCATGTTCGCAGCATTGTCTGTCACCAGTGCAAATCTGGGCCTTATTTTTAACCAAATGTTGCAATTTGACTTGCGATTTAGAGCAAAACACTTGTGTTAACTGTTGGAATCATGGAAATAGAAAGTATACTCTAATTATATAGTTAGAATTAGAGGTCGACCGATTATGATTTTTCAACGGCGATACCGATACCGATTATTGGAGGACCAAAAAAAGCAGATACCGACTAATCGGACGATTTTTAAAATGTATTTGTAATAATGACAGTTACAACAATACTGAATGAACTCTTATTTTAACTTAATATAATACATCAATAAAATCAATTTAGCCTCAAATAAATAATGAAACATGTTCAATTTGGTTTAAATAATGCAAAAACAAAGTGTTGGAGAAGAAAGTAAAAGTGCAATATGTGCCATGTAAGAAAGCTAATGTTAAATAACCAGGAACACGTTGACAACAGCCACCCTCGAAGCAGCGTTACCAATGCAGAGCAAGGGGAACAACTACTCCAAGTCTCAGAGCGAGTGACGTTTGAAACGCTATTAGCGCACACCCTGCTAACTAGCTAGCCATTTTACATCGGTTACAACAGCCTAATCTCGGGAGTTGATAGGCTTGAAGTCAAAAACAGCTCAATGCTTGAAGCACAGCGACGAGCTGCTGGCAAAACCTGTTTGAATGAATGCTTATGAGCCTGCTGGTGCCTACCATCGCTCAGTCAGACTGCTCTATCAAATCATAGACTTAATTATAAAATAATAACACACAGAAATACGAGCCTTAGGTCATTAATATGGTCGAATCCGGAAACTATCATCTCGAAAACAAAACGTTTATTCTTTCAGTGAAATACGGAACAGTTCTGTATTTTATCTAACGGGTAGCATCCATAAGTCTAAATATTCCTGTTACATTTCACAACCTTCAATGTTATGTCATAATTACGTAAAATTCTGACAAATTAGTTCTCAACGAGTCAGGCGGCCCAAACTGTTGCATATACCCTGACTCTGCGTGCAATGAACGCAAGAGAAGTGACAATTTCACCTGGTTAATATTGCCTGCTAACCTGGATTTCTTTTAGCTAAATATGCAGGTTTAAAAATATATACTTCTGTGTATTGATTTTAAGAAAGGCATTGATGTTTATGTTAGGTACAGTCGTGCAACGATTGTGCTTTTTTCGCAAATACGCTTTTGTTAAATCATCCCCCGTTTGGCGAAGTTGGCTGTCTTTGTTAGGAAGAAATAGTCTTCACACAGTTTGCAATGAGCTAGGCGGCCCAAACTGCTGCATATACGCTGACTCTGTTGCAAGAGAAGTGACACCATTTTTCCAAGTTAAAAGAAATTCATGTTAGCAGGCAATATTAACTAAATATGAAGGCTTAAAAATATACACTTGTGTATTGATTTTAAGAAAGGCATTGATGTTTATGGTTAGGTACACGGAGCAACGGCAGTCCTTTTTCGTGATTGCCACCGCATCGATTATATGCAACGCAGGACACGCAAGATAAACTAGTAATATCATCAACCATGTGTAGTTAACTAGTGATTATGATTGAGGTTTTTATAAGATAAGTTTAATGCTAGCTAGCAACTTACCTTGGCTTCTTACTGCATTCGCGTAACAGGCAGGCTTCTCGTGGAGTGCAATGTAAGGCAGGTGGTTAGAGCGTTGGACTAGTTAACCGTAAGGTTGCAAGATTGATACCCGAGCTGACAAGGTAAAAATCTGTCGTTCTGCCCCTGAACAAGGCAATTAACCCACCGTTCCTAGGCCGTCATTGAAAATAAGAATGTGTTCTTAACTGACTTGCCTAGTTAAATAAAGGTGTAAAAAAATAATATATATATATACATTTCCGATTGTTATGAAAACTTGAAATCGGCCCTAATTAATCGGCCATTCCGATTAAATCGGTCGACCTCTAGTTAGAATATAATAGTGGGCACTTTGAATACAGTGTTGTTTGACATGACAACGATGAAAATGCCAGCGAGGAGCTATTGTGATAGGGTATGAACTAAAGTGTTGATAGGTGTTTCCTAGGGGACCCTATAAGCTTTGGCTACATTGTATGTTCTCTTAGCTACTTCATGTTCCTAACATTCTTACTTTGCGTTTACCTCTAATTTAGAAGATACTGTTGCGCAAACATGATTTAAGTCAACACCATCACTGGTATTATCAGGCTTTGTAGCTAATTACACTTGCTCTTACTCAATACATTTATTAGCTAGCTAGCGATTGGCTGCTAACAATCAGCGGCTAACAAGATTTAGGAACAACTTACTAAGAAAAGACAAACTAGCTGTTTGCAGATGTAAGAAACACAAGCTAATAGTACAAATATAGAATGCTAGTAGGTTTATATTAAGAAGCAAAGTGGCAACTGCATCGTTGTCATCAACATTGTTCACCCACAACTGCATGGCCAGGCACGACTCCAACACAATCATTAAGTTTGCAGACGACACAACAGTAGGCCTGATCACCGACAACGATGAGACAGCCTATAGGGAGGTCAGAGACCTGGCCGGGTGGTGCCAGAATAACAACCTATCCCTCAACGTAACCAAGACTAAGATGATTATGGACTACAGGAAAAGGAGCACCGAGCACGTCTCCATTCTCATCAATGGGGCTGTAGTGGATTAGGTTGAGAGCTTCAAGTTCCTTGGTGTCCACATCAACAACAAACTATCATGGTCCAAACACATCAAGACAGTCGCAAAGAGGGTACGGAAAAAGCCTATTCCCCCTCAGGAAACGGAAAAGATTTGGCATGGGTCCTGAGATCCTCAAAAGGTTCTACAGCTGCAACATCGAGAACATCCTGACCGGTTGCATCACTGCTTGGTACGGCAATTGCTCGGCCTCCGACCGCAAGGCACTACAGAGGGTAGTGCGTACGGCCCAGTACATCACTGGGGCCAAGCTGCCTGCCATCCAAGACCTCTATACCAGGTGTTGTCAGAGGAAGGACCTAAGAATTGTCAAAGACCCCAGCCACCCCAGTCATAGACTGTTCTCTCTACTACAACATGGCAAGTGGTACCGGAGTGCCAAGTCTAGGACAAAAAGGCTTCTCAACAGTTTTTACCCCCAAGCCATAAGAAACCTGAACAGGTAACCAAATGGTTACCCGGACTATTTGCATTAACTATTTGCAAAAACTAACTAGCAGAAATTGTTAACAAGTTAGAAATGATTTAAACACACATTGAAGTAGACTACTATTTACTTGTTAACAAAAAATCATGCATGTCATATAAAATATATTTTCCCCACCCAGTACTGTAATCAAAATTTACCAGAAAGCATGTAGTCCTTGGCTCAGACAGTGTAGTAGTGTGTGCTCAATGGTATCTCAGCATGCAAGATGTTGAGAATCATGTACATGTGATGGAAGAGTGCACTGTGCATGCAGAGGGTTTGGGGTAGTTTAACCAAAATATGCCATAAGACCTAGAATTGCGTTGTGTATCGCACAGAAAAAGGTTCCCTGTTATAAGCCAACTTTTTAAAATGAATTTAAGCAAAATTCCCCAAATCCCCGGGCTTAACTTCCCACTGAAAATTTCCGGAAATTTACCATTAAGTTTCAGACCCTTTGCAACCCTAGGCAGAATGCATTGGATTAGGATTCTATTGCATTGACACGCACTACTCAGCCCGTACTCTACAAAGACTTGCGTGGCATAAACAAGCAGAGCTGCAGGAGGCCTATATGTAAATAGACCATTGTCATATATGGCTCTGTGCCATGTACTTTGAACTGGACTGTGCTTACAGCATGAGCTTGTTTTGAGATCAAAGCGAGAGCTGCATGTAGCCACGTGTCCACATTTTGTTCATATCCTTTGCTAGTTAGTGAGGTATTAGCCCAGTTATAGATCATTTGTAGTCAGCAATAGGGAAGGGGAAATGTGAATACCTAGTCAGTTGTACAACTGAAAGCATTCAACTTAAATGTGTCTTCCGCATCTTACCCAAGGGGAGTAATTTCTTCCTACAAGAGCTTTTTGAAAAAGCGAGTCAGGTAAAGAGCTTCTTTATTCTGCCTTAAAAGGGGCAGTATCATATTTTGAGACAGGCTTGAATAAGCTAAGTAGCCAATAGACAGAGGGTAACATAATTTGTTTGATTCTCTGTAATAAATAGTACAGGAATAATAATGCATTTATTCTGAATTATTATTGTATGAAACAATTAAAGTCACCTCCTTGTCTGAAGGACAAGTGGTTAAACAGGTTAATGTAAAGCCCTGCACGTTTTTTCCCAAAAGTCTCATGGAATGTAGGCCTACATTGAACACCACACATTGGATGCTACTGTATGCTGAATGACAGAACAGCTATTTCCATGTTAAAATGTTATGGGATGTATTTTCTCCATTGTTTTTGATGGTAGGCCACTCTGGTAGACCTACATTATGATCAAATTGCCACTGTTAAAATTAACTTAATGGGTACAGCCTCAGTGTTCACAGTAAACGCGCACTGGAAGTGGCACATCACTTTAACGTTCAAATTTGTGCTCAGCAGACCTGAAATATGCTCCGTGCTTGTGCACTGCTTATAACCAACATTGAAGGAGTGTTTGCAGAGGGGCATGGTTTATATAGCTACTCTACTGGTGCCTAAATTAGACGGTAGCGTGTCAAATATAATAAAAAGTTTACCCAATTAATCAATGGAAAGGATATACGTTTCCCCTTTCATCTGTGTCTGGTGTTAGGTAGTTACTGGCTAGCTAGGTCTTCATCTGTGTCTGGTGTTAGGTAGTTACTGGCTAGCTAGGTCTTCATCTGTGTCTGGTGTTAGGTAGTTACTGGCTAGCTAGGTCTTCATCTGTGTCTGGTGTTAGGTAGTTACTGGCTAGCTAGGTCTTCATCTGTGTCTGGTGTTAGGTAGTTACTGGCTAGCTAGGTCTTCATCTGTGTCTGGTGTTAGGTAGTTACTGGCTAGCTAGGTCTTCATCTGTGTCTGGTGTTAGGTAGTTACTGGCTAGCTAGGTCTTCATCTGTGTCTGGTGTTAGGTAGTTACTGGCTAGCTAGGTCTTCATCTGTGTCTGGTGTTAGGTAGTTACTGGCTAGCTAGGTCTTCATCTGTGTCTGGTGTTAGGTAGTTACTGGCTAGCTAGGTCTTCATCTGTGTCTGGTGTTAGGTAGTTACTGGCTAGCTAGGTCTTCATCTGTGTCTGGTGTTAGGTAGTTACTGGCTAGCTAGGTCTTCAGCGAGCATGGAGCAAAAGGATCGTTCAAAACTGACGCAGTTGTCAAGTCAAAACATCCGTCAGTGCTGCTGTGAACCGCATCACAACAGACATGACAAACGGGAGATGTATATAACAACATATAGATATAATTGATGCAATTTCAATGTTCTTTGAGTTGCTTTGTTGATCACCAAATTTGCTTGAGATGATTTGACTGCAACACTGCGTCCAAATTGCTTGACATAAGCGTTTCAAAGAGCTGTTAGTCAAGGCTCATGGATATAAGCTCCCTGACCACAAGACTGTCTTCTCAAACTTCCTGGAAGTTAGCCATGTGAGGAAAAAGTAATTTTCAGAATGACTGTGCATAAAAATACGCAACATGTGTTTTGTTTAATTCTGTTAAGTAATTTTCTTTGACCAGATTATGTTCCAACTGTAATGTTGTGTTTGCCGCAATATAATAGAATTACCGATAGCTACTCGCACTCAAACCATGAAAAGGAAAAACCAACAAGGGCGAGATGCTAAACTTAATGCCACAATATAATAACCTGTTCATACTTTCCCTATAAACAATGTCTTTTGATATTACCCTAATAAAATGTTTGGTATGGCTATTATTAGGTTTAGCTACTGCAGCTCTATAAAGGTATGAAAAATGTTTTAGGCCTACCAGAGTTACTCCTATAATCTAACAATATAATGAATTTTCTGATTGAAAATCTTTCTCTCGGTCTCTTTAGGGCTAGCCTAAGCCTCTTTTTCTTTATATAACTTAGGTAATATTAATATCATACAGTGGACCCCTAAGCCTAAAGGCCGATGAAATGTCCTGATGCATTTTGTGCTCAAATCTCTGACAGCTGAACCGTAAAGGTGGACAATTATTGTTTAGGAAAGTAAAAACCAATAAAACAGGCTATAAAGTTTTGAATATGCTACAGATCTAAAATAAATATATCTGTTGTAGGCAGTTTAAGAACACTTAACTGTGGATAATTTGGCCAATAATCGCTTGTTTATTGATGGCGCTGGCCATGCCCAGTTGGTTTCCTTCGCTCGATCTTTCTACTCCCGGATCTGAACGGGCCTCTTGGTTCGGGACCAGCACGGGTCTGTTTTTCCATGGGCCTTTCTGCGGAATGGGTCTGACTATACACACGTCCAATTGGAACAGGTCTCCGTCTCATTCAACATCTTCTCCACGAGGACTCCCAGTAGGGGAGGCTGCAGGGCATCTCTACCCCCGTCACGACCACCTCCACCAGACACACTTAAGCGTCAGTGCATAAGCCCCGGGTTCCCGAAGTCACTCACCACATACGGAGATGGTAGTCACAGCAACAATCAGAGGATAGGAATTCACACTGTAGGTTGTTAACCAAAACATAAATGTCCTCCTAACCATTCCAATGTGGCTGTTCCCAAAAACACACCCATCCACCTACACACAGAGTACTAACATACTATTGAGTCAGACACCAGAAGTAGTCGCCAATATGAGTCAGGAGAAAAGCCTGTATGACTCTGACTAGCCCCTATCTGATATCCCAAATCTGGGGATAGTTTGTCGTTTTTAAACCAACCACAGCTTTCCTTACTAGAAACCAGGAAATAAAGAGATTCACAAGAAAACTAAAAAGAAGCCATAAACAACCATTCGTCATCCTTTTCTACCAAAGAATGGAGTGAAGAATCTCACTTCACCCCCCCCTCTCCCCATACCACCCCCTTCTCCCGGACTGCGGACCCAGGCGAGGATGCACCTGTGCTGAGGAGATAAGGCTGGCTGAAACCCCTCATTGTTCCACCCCTCCAACACATTGTTTGTCACTCTCAGCAGATGAGAGTGGGGGTTGGAATGGATCAAAATAGAAAAATGCATTCACCCAAGTATAGACTCACATCACACAAACACACCAGGTTTTCCCGTTGGCCGGTAATAGCCGGCTTTTGGCTGATTAAAAAAAAGAAAGACTATAAGTTACCGCCGGCCAATTGTCCGGGACAAGAGAAAAATGCAAAATAATGCATTTTAGCCTGTTCATTGATTGAAATACCAGTCGACGCAGCTTCAACGTGTCACACAACACTTTGAAATGAGCTGCAGGGCAGTATGCATTTTGAAAACAAATATTTAAATTGTCTGAAACCTGAACATTTTACTACATATTATGAGGCATGTCTTACCTTGCTTCAAAAGTAGCCTAGCCAATGCATATGGGTCCGGTAAATTTCTTAAAATGTCCAGAAAATTGAAATGCTGCCGGTCCAATGTGAGCTGCCACATTTTCCTAACGGAAGCCCTGACACACACAAACACAATATTTTCCCCAATTTCAGCAGCTTTGTCCTTAACTAAAAGAAAGGGTGTAAGAGACATAATAGATCTTAATCGTACCCGTATATCGTTGCGTCGTAGCTCAACGTCGGTGACCCCGTGTCCGTGACTGGGATGACATCGCGTGAAGCAGCAGTACTGACACACGGCAGTCTGTTCTGCCTCACAGTGGTAAAGTCTGTACTCGTCGTGCTGCGGACACGTCCAGGCCTTGACCGCCTCAGCCTCCACCAGCAGGTGTCCCAGGGCGGAGCAGGGCTGCTGCAGGTGTGTCTGGACGTGGCTCTGACAACAGGGGGCGCTACATCGTAGGCACACCTTGACGGCCGGGAGCGGTGGCCCACGGCGGCACAGAATACACTGCAGCACCGGCGAGGCCGCCTTCTCTACAGACAGCGCGTTAAACTTGTCCACGATGTTGGACAGCTTGTGGTTCTTCTCCAGAGCGGGCTTCTGACTGTAGGCGTGGTTGCACTCAGGGCAGCGGACCAGTGAGGAGTCTTTAGCCCAGGCCTCTGAGATGCAGCCCCGGCAGAAGTTGTGCTTGCAGGGAAGCTGGATGGGCTCGGAGAAGACGTGCAGGCAGATGGGGCAGATCAGCTCCTCTTCGAAACAGTTCCTCCACGTCTCGGACAGGTCGGAGGTCGCCGTGTTGGAGGCCATGTTGGGAGTGGCGGACATAGACACGCAACAACGACAAGCTTCTCACATGAAAAAATAACAATCCTATGGCTCTATAGCCATATACTGAGCCCCTTGACTATAGCGCAAATGTCTTGAGGACTGTATAATGAAATGCTCTAGTCCAATATGTTAGTCCTTGAGGGATAATTGTCTATTGTGCAAGCGCCAAAAACGGAGCAATGAAAGGTTATTTTTAATCACCAGCACCGTCAACCAGTTTAGTCCAACCGACTGATGACACTGTCAGTGACTCTTGTGAATGTCCTCAGCTCTCTGCTATTGCTTTAAATCCAGGCAGCAGTGCACATCCTGTAGGGCAGAGCAGGTAGGCAGATTCCACAACGACAGGCGCAGTCAGAAAAGGCCTCCGGGCAGCGATGACAACACCTCGGTGATTACAACACACAGTCCGGGCTGACGTTATGCATATTACCGTAAAGGTGTAGCAAGCCCTTCCCGTGTATCTTAAATCACACGAGTTAGGGAAGAAACGTCTGACTTTGTGCGTAATATATGCCTATTTCTGGCACCTCAATTGTTCGTATTTTCAGCTAGCTACACGTATATGCTACGGTATGATAGCAATGAAGGCACAGAGATCTACCAAGCAATACGGTTCAGACATTACACTGAATCGGTCTAAATTAGGGCCGTTTAGATGGTTACATCACCGCCAAGCTTGAATTGATTTCTATACAGCTGATGAAAGACTTCAACGCTCACCCATTACTCTCCCCTTCTGCGTAGGTCTTACTTTAGCTTGACGACTTAGCCTCGACTTCCTCGTCGGTTTATGTTTGTTTGTTCCTCAATCGATTGAAGTCCAGAAATGAACATAAGGAAAATATTACGTTGCCGAATGTATTCCTATACCCACACCCTGAATAAAGCGATTTGTAAATCGATCAAGCTTGCCCAAGGTTAATAAAACGCCGATGTTCCAATGAAGAGAATATTAATTATGTTCTTTTGTCCTCCTCCAAAAATGCAGACTATTTTAGGTGCATTCACAATTAATATGATTATGCTCGTGACAGCTTTTTCTAAGTAGGATCTAACAAAAAAATATTATTCGGATTTGCAAATCAGATACATATGACAAGTGTCCTTCAATAAACATTGTATCACGTTGCGACGCACTTTGATCCTCACGATAGCGACAAAATAACAGCCTATTTGTTTGATGTGTAATGTCGTCAGCTATGAAGCCTCCACGGGCAACGATCGCATATCTGCACACAAGGCCTCGACGTTTCTCACCAAATACTCTTTCCTCTCGGCTATGTTGGCCTTTAAAGACTTGATCAAAAATATCATACAAATACTTCGTTAGATGGCTATGTACTGCATAGTTTATGGTTTAATAGCCGACTCCAGTTCATACGCACAAAACAAAGGGTTTTTAGAATACACTGGAATGTTGGCTGCTGTGGCGAGCATTCAGATCAGAAACACAGACCATCAAAACGTCTCCAGACCCAAAATGTCCTGGCTTCATTCCTTTGGTTTAATCAGAGACGGATCATGACTATTATCAACTCACATTTCGAAAAAAACAACTCTCCGCTTACTTCGTAAGCTTAATTAAATCGTTTCAATTATCTGAGACGTCACATCACTATGTTCTGCCGCTGCACAACGCATAAATAAGGCTACGCAAGAATATTTACGACTACCACAGATTTAACATTTACATCCAATATTCTATCTAATGTATATAAAAAATATATATATAACACCCTTCTAATCTTAACTTAAAGAGGACGTCGCTATTCTGGCCTTATTCAAATGTAGCTGTCATCAGCCATCTTGCACTCCTCATTTAAAAAAGCAAGAAAGAATCCATACAGGGCCTTGGTTATTCACAAAACTCGTTTGGTTTGCTGATCACACCGAAACAAAAAGAATCCGTCGCGTTCAAACACGCCTCGCCAGTTCTTTCAGATCCAGCGGTGTATATGTGGCCATTTTCGAGGCCTTCTGTCGCGTTGTTGTTTATAGCCGAGTCCACGGCAAATTGTCTTGATCATACAAATCCAATCTGTATCTGAATTATAATTTGTGACCCTCGTTTTTAAATCGCTCTCTCCTTCTTTCTAGGGGAGCGTCGGGGAGAAGAGGAATGCTGGCTAGCTAGACTAGTCGTTCAATCGGGCTAAACATCGGCTCCCCCTCCTTCCGGCTGGTCCCGTTCCTCCTCCACCATCACGTGACCTGTCACACAACCGATGTGTGTCACGTTAACGGAAAGAGTTGGGGAGAAGAGAAAAGGGGCGCGGGAGACTGGCTTTTAAAAGGCTGAATATTTGGTGCATTGTTCACGTCCATCAAACCTGATACATTGTGTGTGTGTGACACGCAATCATGCAGTACAGTCAGAAAGCTGTTTAGCAGTTACAATAAATTCATAAAACCAAATGCTTAACGTTACCTTGACTTGGAAAAGTTCCAGTGTTGGATAGCCATAGCAAGCATCCCTCTACTTTTTTGAGCCAGGTGTTTCAGTCTCAATCTCAATATATATCTGCCCTAAACAAATCCCAGACATTCAATTGGAATTAAAATACCTGTATTTTCTAGCTAAGTGAAAGAGAAAGTAGACTTGCTTCTCCTTAATTTATGAAGAAATGTAATTTGTTCAAAACTGTTCAACTTCTTGCTCTTTGAGTCAACTACTCACCACATTTTATGTACTGCAGTGCTAGCTGTAGCTTAGGCTTTCAGTATTAGATCCATTCTCTGATCCTTTGATTGGGTGGACAACATGTCAGTTCATGCTGCAAGAGCTCTGATAGGTTGGAGAATGACCTCTGGAAGTTGTCATAATTACTGTATAAGTCTATGGAAGGGGGTGAGAACCATGAGCCTCCTAGGTTTTGTATTGAAGTCAATATACCTTGAAGAGGATAGAAGCTACCCTAGTGCTCCTGAGACTACTGTAGACCTTCATTGCAAAACAGTGTGTTTTAATCAATTATTTGGAATATACACTATATTTACAAAAGTATATGGACAACCCTTCAAATTAGTGGATTCGGCTATTTCAGCCACACCCGTTGCTGAAAGGTGTATACAATCGAGCACACAGCCATGCAATCTTCATAGACAAACATTAGCAGTAGAGTTGCCTTACAGGTGAGATCAGTGATATTCAATGTGACACCACCGTCATAGGATGCCACCTTTCCAACAAGTCTGTTCCTCACATTTCTTCTCTGCTAGAGCTGCCCCTGTCAACTGTAAGTGCTGTTATTATGAAGTGGAAACATCTAGGAGCCACCGAGTGCTGGAGCGCGTAGCGCGTATAATCGTCTGTCCTCGGTTGCAACACTCACTTCTGCCTCTGTGAGCAACTTCAGCATAAAAACTGTTCGTCGGGAGCTTCGTGTAATGGGTTTCCATGGCCGAGCAGCCACACACAAGCCTAAGATTACCGTGCGCAATGCCAAGCATCGGCTGGACTTGTGTAAACCTCGCCACCATTGGAAACGCGTTCTCTGGAGTGAAAAATCACACTTCACCATATGGAAGTCCGACGGACGAATCTGGGTTTGGCGGATGCCAGGAGAACACTCCCTACCCGAATGCATAGTGCCAACTGTAAAGTTCGGTGGAGGAGGAATATTGGTCTGGGGGCTGTTTTTCATGGTTAGGGCTAGGCCCCATAGATCCAGTGAAGGGAAATCTTAACGCTACAGCATACAATGACATGTTAGACGATTTTGTTCTTCAACTTTGTGGCAACAGTTTGGGGAAGGCCCTTTCCTGTTTCAGCATGACAATGCCCCCGTGCACAAAGCAAGGTCCATACAGAAATGCTTTGTTGAAATTGGTGCGAAAGAACTTGACTGGTCTGCACAGAGCCCTGACCTCAACCCCATCGAACACCTTTGGGATGAATTGGAACGCCGACTGTGAGCCAGGCCTGATTGCCCAACATCAGTGCCCAACCTCACTAATGCTCTTGTGACTTAATGGAAGCAAGTCTCTGCAGCAATGTTCCAACATCTAGTGGAAAGCCTTCCAGAAGAGTGGAGGCTGTTATAGCAGCAAAGGGGGACCAACTCCATATTAATGCCCGTGATTTTGGAATGAGAGGTTCGACGAGCAGTTGTCCACATACTTTTGGTCATGTAGTGTATTTAGTATAGTTTTATCTAAAAAGGATAACTTTTTTTTATGTTAAAGGTTTTTTTATTTTATGAAATTCACTGAGGAGGACGGTCCTCGCCTTCCTCCTCTGAGGAGCTTCCACTGATATTGAAATAAATATTAAGAAAAAGAGGCTGATACTCATAATGTTCCTCTCAGAGGAGGCTGGTGGGATGAGCTATAGGAGGACGGCCTAATTGTAATGGCTGGAATGGAATAAGTGGAACGGGGTCGAACGTGGTTTCCATATGTTTGATACGGTTTCATGGATTCCATTCCAGCCATTACATTGAGCCCCTCAATCAATCAATCAATCAAATGTATTTATAAAGTCCTTTTTACATCAGCCGATGTCACAAAGTGCTGTACAGAAACCCAGCCTAAAACCCCAAACAGCAAGCAATGCAAATGTAGAAGCACGGTGGCTAGGAAAAACTCCCTAGAAAGGCAGGAACCTAGGAAGAAACCTGGAGAGGAACCAGGCTCTGAGGGGTGGCCAGTCTTCTGGCTGTGCCGGGTGGAGATTATAACAGAACATGGCCAAGATGTTCAAACGTTCATAGATGACCTGCAGGGTCAGAGGAGTAAATATCAGTTGGCTTTTCATAGCTGATCATTCAGAGTTTGAGACAGCAGGTACGGTAGAGAGAGGGTCCAAAACAGCAGGTCTGGCACAAGGTAGCACGTCCAGTGAACAGGTCAGGGTTCACTGGACCAGTTGAAACTGGAGCAGCAGCATGACCAGGTGGACTGGGGACAGCAAGGAGTCATCAGGCCAGGTAGTCCTGAGGCATGGTCCTAGGGCTCAGGTCCTCCGAAGGAAAGAGAGAGAAAAAGAGAAAGGGAAAGAGAGAAAGCGTGAGCGAGAGAAAGAGAGAAAAAGAGAATTAGAGGGAGCAATACTTAAATTCACACAGGACACCGGATGAGACATGAGAAATACTGCAGATATAACAGACTGACCCTAGCCGCCCGACACAAACTATTGCAGCATAAATACTGGAGGCTGAGACAGGAGGGCTCGGGACACATTGTGGCCCTGTCCTACGATACCCCCGGACAGGGCCAAACAGGCAGGATATAACCCCACCCACTTTGCCAAAGCACAGCCCACACACCACTAGAGGGATATCTTCAACCACCAACTTACTACCCTGAGACAAGGCCAAGTACAGCCCACAAAGATCTCCCCCAAGGCACGAACCCGAGGGGGGCGCCAACCCAGACAGGAAGATCACGTCAGTGACTCAACCCACTCAAGTGAAGCACCCCTCCTAGAGACGGCATGGAAGAGCACCAGTAAGCCAGTGACTCAGACCCTGTAATAGGGATAGAATCCCAGTGGAGAGAGGGGAACTGGCCAGGCAGAGACAGCAATGGCGGTTCGTCGCTCCAGTGCCTTTCCGTTCACCTTCACACCCCTGGGCCAGACTACACTCAATCATAGGACCTACTGAAGAGACGAGTCTTCAATAAAGACTTAAAAGGTCGTGACCGACTCTGCGTCTCTCACATGGATAGGCAGACCATTCCATAAAAATGGAGCTCTATATGAGAAAGCCCTACCTCCAGCTGTTTGCTTAGAAATTCTCAGGACAGTAAGGAGGCCTGTGTCTTGTGACTGTAGCGTACGTGTAGGTATGTACGGCAGGACCAAATCGGAAAAATGGTTAGGAGCAAGCCCATGTAATGCTTTGTAGATTAGCAGTAAAACCTTGAAATCCCGTCCTCCTATAGCGCCTCCCACCAGCCCCCACTGGTCCCTGTTCATGGAAATCTTAAGTAAAAAGCGAAAGATTTATGCCATATGAAGAGAAACCAGATTGTTGGCACTGGCAGCACCAGGAGTTCCAGTAGAGGTTAATATGTTCTGCTGCCTAATCAGAGAAGGGCTATGCGGGTAAACCTCACTACAACCACCCACCGGGCCCGGCCACAGTCCACAGTCACACTATAGCCGGTACAAGAATCCCACAGTCTAGAAGGTTTGCATCAAAAGTTTAAATACAATTTAATATTTTGTTGTTAGCTACATTTCCAACTTGACAATGACTTTTTTATTACATCAAGATCAGTTTGCTTTGAAATTACCAATGCCTTCATGCAGCTGCTTGCCTCCAACACCAGCTACAATGTATAAATAGTGATGGGTCGTTTGCAAATGAACGGCTATTTTTGAGCGAATCTTTTATTTAACATCAGGAACCGAATCACATCATGAGAAAGTGCCATTTATTTGGCTCCCAAATTTGCACACGGCTAACTACGGCTTTATGGGCACAAAACGTTTTTCTGCAGATAAGTCACAAAATAATTATCTGAAGAGGGTGAATCCTCACTTTAGTAACCAGTGGTGACCTGTCATTCAGGGCAGGTGGGGCTGTTTGATACAGCCTGTGATCGAACCAGGGTCTGTAGTGACACCTCCAACGCTGAGATGCAGTGCCTTAGACCGCTGTGCCACTCAGGAGTTTGCAAACAATGTAAAAAATATACAGTTGAAGTCGGAAGTTTACATACACTTAGGTTGGAGTCATTAAAACTCATTTTTCAACCACTCCACAAATTTCTTGTGAACAAACTATAGTTTTGGCAAGTCGGTTAGGACATATACTTTGTGCATGACACAAGTCATTTTTCCAACACTTGTTTACAGACAGATTATTTGACTTATAATTCGCTGTATCACAATCCCAGTGGGTCAGAAGTTTACATACACTAAATTGACTGTGCCTTTAAACAGCTTGGAAAATTCCAGAAAATGATGTCATGGTTTTAGAAGCTTCTGATAGGCTAATTGACATCATTTGAGTCAATTGGAGGTGTACCTGTGGATATATTTCAAGGCCTACCTTCAAACTCAGTGCCTCTTTGCTTGACATCATGGGAAAATCAAAAGAAATCAGCCAAGACCTCAGAAAAAAAATTGTAGACCTCCACAAGTCTGGTTTATCCTTGTAAGAAATTTCCAAATGCCTGAAGGTACCACGTTCATCTGTACAAACAATAGTACGCAAGTATAAACACCATGGATCTACGCAGCCATCATAATTGTTGGGAAAAAAATCACCTGGCCCTGATGAACTAGACCCCCGCCTCCTACACCTAGCCACAGACATCATTGCTCCCCCCTTAACATGTATTTTTAACCTTACGCTTGATATAAAGGAAATCCTCAAGTTATGGAAATCTGCTTTTGCACTACCTCTCCTGAAAGGTGGAGATCCCTCGCTATTTGACAACTAGCGACCCATATCAAAATTGTCTGTGCTGTCAAAGGTACTGGAGTCCTTAGTTAGTAGGCAGCTAAAGACCTACTTCCAAGAAAACAACATCTTAAATGGAATGCAATCAGGTTTTAGGTCTGGCCACAGCACTGTTTCAGCAACATTGAAGGTTTTAAATGACATCCAGTGTGCTCTTGATAAGAAGTTACATTGTGTGTCTGTTTTTATTGATTTGTCAAAGGCTTTTGACACTGTGGACCATGCTGTGTTAGTACAAAGGTTAAAATGTTGTGGAATTACTGGTCATGCTCTAGATTGGTTTATAAATTACCTATCAAATCGTACATCATGTGTAATGGCGGATGGTTGTAAATCTGAGTCCATAGAGGTGTGCTCAGGTGTTCCGCAAGGTTCTATTTTGGGCCCACTGTTGTTCATTTTGTATATCAACAACATTGGGGATCTTATTGAAACATCGGATGTTCATTTTTATGCAGATGATACTGTTCTTTATTCAAGTGGTGGTAGTTTATCTTTAGCTTTTGAAAATGCCCAAAGAGCATTTAACATCATACAACAGACTCTGTATGATTTAAAGCTGATTCTAAATCTGGGTAAAACAAAATGCATGGTATTTTCAAATGCCAGGCATGTTACAAATCATGTCATTGCTACATTGGCTGGACATACTATAGAGAAAGTTAAAGTGTACAAATATTTGGGTGTGTGGGTTGATGATAAGCTGAGCTTCACTGTGCATGTAGAGAACTTGATAAGGAAGCTCAAGCTGCAAATAGGATTGTATTACCGGCATAAGGCTTGTTTTTCTTTTGAGGCCAGGAAGGAGCTGGTACAATGTACATTACTGTCTGTTTTAGATTTTATTGATGTTATATATATGCAGGCCTCAGCCACTACTACCCTGAGAGCACTTGATTCAGTGTATCATGCAGACCTCAGGTTCATTACAAATCAGAAACGTCAAACACATCATTGTGATCTCTACAGCGCTGTTGGCTGGTTGTCATTGACCTTGCATAGGCTTAAACACTGGTATACACTGATTTATAAGACCATATTGGGTAAAATTACATTTTATCTCTGTTCTTTTTTAGTCAGGTCAGTAAATAAATATCAATTACGGTCCCATCCTGATTTGCTTCTAACAGTACCAACATTAGAACAGGTCATGGTAGAAATAGTTTTAGTTACTTAGCACCGTGGTCCTGGAATTCTCTCCTGAACATTTTAAAATGTGAGTTTAAACACTTGATCGGTGTATATATCATAGAAGAGTGTAATTGTTTTTAGTCAAGATGTTTGTGTTTTTAATGTAATATGTAATTGTTGTACTGTATGTGTGTTTATAGTTTTGTTTAATGTTGTGTTAGTGTAAGTTGTTTTGTCTGAAACGTTGTTCCCACTGCTGCTATTGAACCAGGTCTCTCTTGGAAAAGAGATATTATCTCAATGAGAAAAAACCTGTATAAATAAAGGTAAATTAAAAATGTAATAAAATACCGCTCAGGAAGGAAACACGTTCTGTCTCCTAGAGATGAACGTACTTTGATACGAAAAGTGCAAGTCAATCCCAGAACAACAGCAAAGGACCTTGTGAAGATGCCGGAGGAAACAGGTACAAAAGTATCTATATCCACAGTAAAACGAGCCCTATATCGACATAACCTGAAAGGCTGCTCAGCAAGGAAGAAGCAAATGCTCCAAAACCACCAAAAAAAAGCCAGACTACGGTTTGCAACTGCACACGGGGACAAAGATCGTACATTTTGGAGAAACGTCCACTGGCCTGATGAAACATAAATAGAACTGTTTGGCCATAATGGCCATCATTATGTTTGGAGGAAAAAGGAGGATGCTTGCCAGCTGAAGAACACCATCCCAACCGTGAAGAACGGGGGTGGCAGCATCATGTTGTGGGGGTGCTTAGCTGCAGGAGGGACTGGTGCACTTCACAAAATAGATGGCATCATGAGGAAAGGAAAATTATGTGGATATATTGAAGCAACATCTCAAGACATCAGTCAGGAAGTTAAAGCTTGGTCGCAAATGGGTCTTCCAAATGGACAATGACCCCAAGCATGCTTCCAAAGTTGAGGCAAAATGGCTTAAGGACAACAAAGTCAAAGTATTGGAGTGGCCATCACAAAGCCCTGACCTCAATCCTATAGAAAATCTGTGGGCAGAACTGAAAAAGTGTGTGTGAGCAAGGAGGACTACAAACCTGACTCAGTTACACCAGCACAGTCAGGAGGAATGGGCCAAAATTCATCCAATTTATTGTGGGAAGCTTGTGGAAGCATACCCGAAACGTTTGACCCAAGTTAAACAATTTAAAGGCAATGCTACCAAATACTAATTGAGTCTATGTAAACTTCTGACCCACTGGGAATGTGATGAAAGAAATAAAAGCTTAAATAAATCATTCTCTCTACTATTATTCTGACATTTCACATTCTTAAAATAAAATGGTGATCCTAACTGACCTAAGACAGAGAATTTTTACTAGGATTAAATGTCATGAACTGTGAAAAACTGAGTTTAAATGTATTTGGCTAAGATGTATGTAAACTTCCAACTTCAACTGTATATATCATTGAGGTGATTAAGCTACATACTGTAACGAACATGGTCTCTTTATTGTTTTCTTGAGTAAGGCAGCTCCAAAATACAGGCGTTTCAGCCTAGCTCAGTGCTTTCTGTGGTGGTAAGGCAAGCCAGCAGCAAATACGGAGCGTTGCGCCGTAATTGGCTCAGTGTTCTGTTACTCATGGGGACACTACGTCACCGCCAAGTCTAAGGGTAGAGCTAGAAAATTCTAGCCCCTTGGGTGCTGCCATAGAGTTATATTAGAAGTGCCCATCCAAAAATATCAGATCACGTTATATCTACAGTAGCTTTGATTGGACTGATCATGTCAACATAATACTTTCAAAATCTTAGCTAGCAGTCATCATGAATCAAGTCAACAATTTACTGGCAAATCATTTTTAATCATTGTCATATGAAGAGAAATTATAGTTAAAACATATCGGTGCTTATCGGCCATAGGACATAAACATTACACGACAAGTTGGAAATTGCAAATTCAACAATGAGTGGCTTGGAATGAATCAGTGACAGTGGCTAACTGCAAGCATTGCAAAGCAATCACTAGTGTGCTATTCAGTGGAGTGGCTGTGGGGTCCCAAATCTGGGATTAAGGGTCTCTTTTCCAAGTTTAAAATGATAAACATTCAACATTGGCCATGCTGTCAATGAAGCATGATTTGTGCCACGCTCAAAACTGTTAACTCCTAACTGCAAAAACTCAACTTCAGTTAGTTCAAGACAACTGTGAAGTCGGAAATAAATGAGCTCTGACTGGGAAAATACGTTTTGAACGGTCATCCAACTCGGAATTGTAAATCAGGCCTATTTCTAGAGCTATGACCTGAAGATCAATGACGTCATCATGATTCAACCTTGTTTTTTCAGAGTTCCCAGTTGTTTTGAAAGCACCATAAATCCAGAGAAGGCCAGACTTTGATGACAAAATTTGCCCGCGAAGGAACACCGCTCCACCTTCTTGTTGAAGTGAGCACAGCACAGCAAGGTGAGTCCAAAAATGTATTGCATAAATGATGTAATATGCCAGGGAGATATGTATACTGTAGCTAAGAAAATCCTAATAAGTGTATGTTGTGTAGTAAAATGTTAGTAGTCCATGTGCCTCACCCTAATAATTTGGTCTATTTACCCCCCTTTAATTTATCATACGGTTCTGACTTGGTGTACAGGGAGAATGGCCCATGTTCTGAATTCTGTCGCTGTACATTTCAAAAGTGCTTAATAAATAGTTATATTGACTACGTCTGTCCTAGCTCGCTCATTCATTGCTCTATAACGGTGACAGAAGGTGACCACAAACTGCCAGGGCCTACATTAAGCTGTCCCAACAGCAGAGTCCCAACAGCAGTCCAAGCACCTTACCACTGCTACACCTGGCTATCAGCGGAGCCTTGTCTGGCAGCGAAACAGTTAATTCAGCCTCATTTACTGCCTTTAAAAAAAACATAGCAGATATGGGTGAATTGCAAATGTGGTTTCTACTGACAATTGAGATGTAAGGGGATAAGGGGACGACAAGCAGATGAGAGGCAATCTGTAATTTCGATTATCAGCTATGTTTTTTTTAAAGGCAGTAAATGAGGCTGAATTAACTGTTTCGCTGCCAGACAAGGCTCCGCTGATAGCCAGGTGTAGCAGTGGTAAGGTGCTTGGACTGCTGTTGGGACAGCTTAATGTAAGCCCTGGCAGTTTGTGGTCACCTTCTGTCACCGTTATAGAGCAATTAATGTATTTTTTAGTGTCGTGTCGTGTCTTTGCTGGCATGCCTCAAACATTTTGGGGGGAATTTGACCCACCAACATTTACATGCTAAAATCTTCCCTGTAACATACTAAACATACTTAGGAAATATCTATGAGCAACAATGACAGAACGGGTCCGTGCATAAAAACAATGACAGAAAGGGACCGGCATAAAAACAATTGTTGACACTCATAATGTTCCTCTCCACGGAAATCCAAATTCATTCCAGTTTAAAACCTTCAACAAGTAAAAAATTCAATCCATCGTTAATTTTAAAATTCCAAATAATAATCAAATCAAACAGTATGTAATCAATTCAAATTAGGCAAACCCAATGGTCATCCAGCCCCCCCCCCCCCCAAAAAAGCAATCAATCGATCAAAAAATAATCAGATAAATCTGTCAGTCAACAAAATGTCTGTGACTTTGTGTTGGGGGATGGGTGGGGTCTGGACTAGTGCTGACACGAGTGCTGAAAGGAATTGGCAGTTGTGGTTGGTCTGTGCTGTATCCAGAGTAAAAAAACAAGAACTGGGAACTAGGGCTGCTGCAGGTGCTGGGTCGGGATCTGGGAGGAAGGACAACTGGAGGAGCAAGCAAACACACATGCGAGCCCTAGACCCAGAGGTCTAGCCTAAAATTAAGACCCAAAAAATGATTTTGGTTGTCATTCATGATACAGACAATTTCCTTTTGTGGCTATGGTAACTAGTAAAAAACGATATACAGAGGACAGCAGCAAGACAGCGTTCCTCAATGCAGTGGTATTACCACAGAGTTTCTAAACCATCGTTGGTATTACTGTTACAGAACAATATACATGGTTGATATAGGCCGTCATTGTAAAATAAGAATTTGTTCGTAACTCACTTGCCTAGCTAAATAAAGATTAAATAAATAAAACAATAATAATAAAAACAAATAAAACGCTGTGCCAATCAAGACAGTGGCAGCACACAGACGCTCATAGTGGGTTTAGCAATAAATGTAGCAAGACATAACTTTCAACAACTATATGTCTCTAGCGCTCTGGCTACTTAATCAAGTGTTCCAAATCACATATTTCTTTAGGTAGATAAACTCTGAATGAAACTGCACGTTGAACACATCTCCAATACAAAGTATTGCATGTAGTGTCCAAAGCCTGTAATTACATGCATGACGGACTTCCTAAAAGGCTAGTGCACCACGATTATATTTAAACAAGTGTAGGAAGCCCAGCCGTTAAGCCGGGCATCAAAAAATTAGTTGATACTCATAATGTTCCTCTCCACGGAAATCTTTAGTAAAAGGCGAAAGATTTATGCGATCTGAAGAGAAACCAGAGTGTACTACCGATAATCAGGGAGTGAAACCATCTAGATTCGCGACACTATCAGTCCCGGTAACGGATTTATATTGTTGCGCACAACAATACCGTGTGGTTATAGACGCATAAATAAGGCGTCCACTACCGTGTTCATGTAACTTTATACGTAAATGTTTTGGGTGGAAATACGACAGGTAATCAAATACCGTTTCCATATACACAAGCGAAGGGGACTCTGGGTAATATAGCATACACTACTTCCTGATTGTTACAGCATTGACGTCTGGAATGTCGCTTTACAGTTTACAAGTAAAAACAACCTGCTGACCGAAATTAAATGTTTTTTTTTTTTTACTTTATAAGAGTGGTCTGCATTTCACAAAAACAGAGACCGATTTGGCAAATAGGCATGCGCAGTTTAGACCCACATACATCCACAGCTCAAAAACACTTCCCAAACTTTAAATATTACTTTTCCAAAGAGGAATGGACAACTTCAATACCAACAGGTATATCACAATCATGGCTCAAACGGTGGTGGTGTATTACTTATTATTAGGAATAGGTAGAAAGAAACATACACGGGCATGAGAACAGCAGTTTAGCCTGGTCGCTCCGAGAGACTTCTACCAAAGACAGTACAGGATGTGTTTGTACTATGATGGAAAACCTGGAATTGAAAATATATTGGTTCCCAGCGATTTTTTTTAAAAACAAATTAGAACGGAACTTAAAAGGAGAACCGCATAAACGAAACGTGGAAGGGGTGAACAATGGGACGTTCTTGACTTGATTCTCTAAACATTTTTTTTCGGGGGGGGGGGTCCAATCCAACTTTATTTGTCACATGCGCCGAATACAACAAGTGTAGACTTTACTGTGAAATGCTTACATACAAGCCCTTAACCAACAGTGCAGTTCAATAAGAAAATATTTACCAAGTAGGCTAAAATAAAAAGTAATAATGTAAATGTGATGTAATGTACAATGCATGATATTAATCAATTTTTTTCTTATCCACCCCCCCAAAAACTTGTGAAAAGAGAAATAATAATAAAGTTATACTATTTTTAAAGCAAAAGCATGAAAATACCTGAAAGCGAAAACTGCGCTCATGCAGAAAAATCGACTTTCATAAACATTGCCAATTGGTGACAGAACAGGGGGAGTGCTTATAGAACGCCAGCAAAAACAAATCCTAATTTCACACTACTTTTAGAATATAATTACATTTTAAAGCACATATGAATGTCCTGCTTATTATAAAGTTCGTATCATCATCGCATTTCAACTGTATAAAAAAGTATACTTAAACCAGTGGCTAGCATTAGCTACAGCCTATAGCAATGAGCATTAGCATTCTAGTTCAACTGATCCATCCAAAATAGTTATTTTGCAAAGATCACAACCAAATATATTCTTAACGACTGTAAAAGAAAGAATCAAAACATCAGTGTAAGTGTATGAGAACCCCAAAAAGTGATTTTGTTTAAGTAATTTAAAAAAAACGTAAATCGAGGCTATGTTGAATGAGCGGTGATGGTGATGGATTTCTTACTGCCGCCATGAGTCCGTTTTTCGTGTACTGAAAAAGTCTGTAGAAAGAAGCTTGACATTAATCCATGCCCTGTCCAAATCCTACAGTACAGTTACCAACAATTGCTCACGGAGAAAAATAACCATTGCGACACACAGTGGTAGTAGAAGCTAGCACAGCGAGGCTGTCGCAGGGCGTGTAACTGTCCACCGGCAATTACTGATGCTGTGTTCAAGACAACTGGGAACTCGGAACAAATCTCACTGGAAAATTTGTTTTGAACGGTCATCTAACTTTCGGTCCAAACGCTTAAAAGACTATGCCCTCTATGCCCTCAGCCCTCAAATTAAGTGGACACTTCTGACGACGTATCATGACGTCTGACGAGTATACACTTGCAGGGCAAGGGGCGAGGGAGGAAGGAATGATTTTTAAAAGGACAACCCTTGGCCGGAAATGCATCACTCATTCATCCCCTGATGATTGTGTTTTCAGCCACCGGTAGCTTGTGGGTGCTTTATATGCGTTTCAGTCAATTATGAGTGCATGTCTACTTATATTAAATATATAATTATTAATATACGCCTAGTGTATGATAGCTAGCAAATGAATTAGCTAACTAATGTTAGCCTGCCTGGCTGGAACTGTTTTATTGCTACAATTTCCAAAAGCTAACCAAACAAAAACATATGTACTTTTTACAGACATGTTTGTGCCGTCATGTGCATTAATAGCACAATTTCAAACTTATTTGCAATCGTTTTTACTTACACTTGTATGTTAATTAACTTCTCCATTGATGTTGTTTTTAAGTTTTTGCAGACTTTTCTTAGCGGATGTACAATCGTCGTGAATTGAATTATGCTGAGTTTCAGCCCGGAGTGAACATAATTTTACACTCGCAAAGCCGACTAAAAACGAGGGCTGAGGGGCTTACATTGCAAACTTCCCTTGCTTGGCTAATCATTTGGACTGCCCTCCAAGATGGTGACGGGGATTCCCCCAAGGGCATAAGGAGAGGGTAAATGGACGACGGTGTGTCTTTTAAGTGTTTGGACCGTATCCTTGGAATTTCAAGTCGGGAACTCTGGCCTCTTTCTGGAGCTCCGTCTTTCCTACCTGAAGATCACTAATGTCATGATTTGACCTCATATTTTTCAGAGTTTCCAGTTGTCTTGAAAGCATCATTACTACTGATCCCGGGCGTTGATGGCGCATAAAGAGGTCCATAAAAAGTACAAGTAACCTCTGCGCTGTACATACAGTGCCTAGTTCCCCCTATCTGAGATACCTACTGCAGCCCACATCCTCCACATACAACATACGTTTTGCCAGTCACATTCTTTTAAAGGTTCCCAAAGCACACACATAAAATTAGATTAGATTTTTGATTTGAACCATGGGTCTTTTCAGTTCGCTGCAGCTAGCGACTGGAACGAGCTGCAAAAAACACTCAAACTTGACAGTTTTATCTCCATCTCTTCATTCAAAGATTCAATCATGGCTGCTTCGCCTGATGTATTGTTGTCTCTACCTTCTTGCCCTTTGTGCTGTTGTCTTTGCCCTATAATGTTTGTGCCATGTTTTGTGCTGCTGCAATGTTGTTCTCCTGTGTAACGATCGTCTGTGGTGGTAGAAGGATCGGACCAAAGCGCAGCGTGGTAAGTGTTCATGTCTTTTTAATAAACAAAACACTGGAACAAAACAATATACGAAGTGAACAAACGAAACAGTACTGTGTGGCAACAAACACTGACACGGAAGACAAACACCCACAAACCAAAAGACAAAACAGGCTACCTAAATAGGGTTCCCAATCAGAGACAATGACAAACACCTGCCTCTGATTGAGAACCATATCAGGCCAAACGACAAACCCAACATAGAAACACAAAACATAGATAACCCACCCAACTCACGCCCTGACCACACTAAAACAAAGAAAATACAAAAGTACTATGGTCAGAACGTGACATCCTGCCATGTTGTGTTGCTACCATGTTGTTGTTGTAATGTTGTATTGCTACTAAACTGTGTTGTCATATGTTGCTGTCATGCTATGTTGTTGTCTTAGGTCTCTCTTTATGTTTTACATTTTTTATTTATTTTTATTTAACCTTTACTTAACTAGGCAAGTCAGTTAATAACAAATTCTTATTTACAATGACGGCCTACCAAAAGGCTAAATGCCTTCTGCGGGGATGGATTAAAAATGGATTGGATTAAAAATAAAAATATAGGACAAAACACACATCACGACAAGAGAGACACCACAACACTACATAGGGGTTCCAGAGTGGCGCAGCGGTCTAAGGCACTACATCTCAGTGCTAGAGGCGTCACTACAGACCCTGGTTTGATTCCAGGCTGTATCACAACCGGCCAAGATTGGGAGTACCATAGGGCAGTGCAAAATTGGCCCGGCGTCGTCCGGTTTAGGGACGTCATTATAAATAATATTATTTTCTTAACTGACTTGCCTAGTTAAATAACGGTTAAATTAATTAATTAAATAAAAATGTATTGATTGAATATGTCTTCACACCCCAGAGTTAATACTTGCTGGGAACACCTTGGCAGCCATTTCAGCTGTGAATCATTTTGAATAACATTCTACCAAATTTTCACAACTCTTAAGAAAACATACAGTATACTGTAGTCATTGTTTTTGTAAAAATTTCTCAATCTCAGTAAATTTGGTTAGGAATCATTGATGGACAGCAATATTCACACTCAACACCTGGAAAGCAATTCTGGTGTGTCTTTGGCATTACAATTTGTGTAATTGTCCTGCTGAAAAATTAAACTATCCTATGGTGGGTTTTCCTCAAACTTTTTAACTGGGCTTTGCTCCTTTCATATGTATTTTGATCCTGACAAACTCCCCTGCCGATAACAAGTATACCCGGACCCGGCTCCACGAGGGGGCTAAAGGGGGCTTAGCCCCCTCAGTTCAAATTTGAGCCCCCTCAGTTTTTGTTTTATGTCCCTATATAAAAATAGCCGAAAGTTTACAATGAAAAGTTAAAATGATTGAGTGACAGGCTGGCACAAAAAAATCTGTATCTCCGCTGCGCTGTTTCAGCACAATGAACAGTGCGCGCTGCGGTGTTTGTAGGGGGCCTATGGAAAGCCACGGGGAGGTTAAGTATGAATCCTTTGGGTTTCCATAAAAAGTGGGGAAAAGCGGTTCTCATCTCTGTGGTAGGCTAAGTGAATAAGGTAATACTCCTCCGCTGTAATATTTGATTTTGATTTATAAGGGCGGGGTCAAATTTACGGTTGAAGCTGCTTCACTCAACTCTGCCTCACGTCCCACCACTACCAAGTTTAGTTAGCTTCTTAGCTAGCTGTAAAAAAGCATTATTGTTATTAGCCTTAGCCTATTTAGCTAGCTCGAACCAGCTAATCTACCATGATGGATATCAGAAATTGGCTTCGCCAAAGTACCCAAACAGAGGAGAGCGATGAGCAGCAGCAGCAGCATCACACCATGAGGCCTCCGTCAAGCTCCAGCTAGCTCCGTATGCAGAGCCTACCCACCCTTACACAAGCGCCGCTAGGATAAACGCTCCTCCTCCAACTTTTTCGGATGATCTTGGAACAGAGGAGCCAGCCCTACCCTACCCTAGCCGCCCGCAGGTTTTTTGTCCAAAAACATTAATTTAATAGGCTATGTTTTGGTTATTTGGATCCCCGGTTTTGTTCTGTTTGCATTAATTCGTTCCAATTCGAGGTTGTGTCGGTATTCTAAGCCAAACTGCAATTCATTATTTTTGTTTGCAAAAATAACTAGGCTACTACTTTCAGCGTTTTATTTACATTATTTTGGTAAGACGGTTGTGTGTGCGACTGCATTCACATAGGGCAATTCACCTATTACAAACAGCCTATCTATCTTGTAGCCTATATTCATTACCAAAATGGCCTTGCTGTAGGGCTTTGTATATTGTGCTGATACAACGCAGCAGAGATAGGCTACAGATTTCAAAAGCACTCAATGATCTCTGAGTCTTGGCATTTGAACTTTGTTTATTGTCCCATCGCGCTCTTGCGACTCCTTGTTGCGGGCCGGGCGCATGCAAGCTGACTTTGGTCACCAGCTGGACGGTGTTTCCTCCTACACATTGGTACGGCTGGCTTCCGGGTTAAGCCAGCAGTGTGTCAAGAAGCAGTGTGGCTGGGCAGGGTTGTGTTTCAGAGGACGCATGGCTCTCGACCTTTGCCTATTCCAAGTCCATAGGGAAGTGGCAGCGAAGGTACAAGACTGTAACTACCAATTGGGGTAAAAAAATAAAATAATAATATTGGTCCAGCCATGTCTCAGTCAGGCAGATGACAAAGCATTCCCCATAATCTCTTAGTTCGGATCAAAAGCAGGAGTTCATCCATTTTGTGATCGGACGTTCGATAGTAGCAAGGCATGCAGAGGGGGCCAGCTCTCCTTCCATGTCCGGGTGTATTCCCACCTGTAGGCAGTGACTACCCAGGTACGTTGTTAGTCAATTCCACAGGTTTAAGAACGATGTTGTGGATCAGAGACGCCATACGATTTCTCCCTGATGCTTAGTAGTTCCAAACGACTGTATTTGTGTAAATATTTAGTCCTCCGTACAAATAACACTGACAAAAGTGAGAGACATAGAATCAGCGCTTGTACCGTGGCAAGCCTCATGGCCACCATTTTAGAAAGACAAGACTTGTAGGACTATAGAAAAAGGAAGTCGGAACAAGACGTAGTGGCTTTGCCAGCTGCTTCATAATCACAGTGTTTCACACAATACAATAATAATCAGTGTGTCTTGAGTCCTTGTACCTCCAGTCTGGCGTCAGTCACTATCAACAATTATTTGAGTTTTATTTGTATTTTTTTTATAGGGGCAGTGCACATTAATCAACGTTTCAATGAAAGTGTCGGTTTAGCTAGCCGGCTAAATGTTCAACCTCAGTCCCTGGGTTGAAAATTATGAGTTTAATCCATAACATACAGCATCGAGTCTAGTAACCACCATCAACCCGAGATTCACAAACAGAACACTGGAAATCATGTGTATTACAGAAAGGAACAATATATCAATTTGCTAAACATTGTGTTAACCACACAACTAAATATGAACGTTATTGATCTTAAATTTCCCCATTACAATTGTTCTTTAGGTTATTTTGTAACAGACACATTTTGATGTATCTTTGTCCACCTCTGCAGACAGACAGGGTTTTATGGTTGTTTTGTTTTGCCTGTCTTTCCCTCTGGGTCCTCCTGTCTCTGATAAAGGCGGATGATCTTGGTGTCATGTAGTTTCTTCCAGGTCTTCATCTCCAGGTTGTAGTTGTGATTAGAGTAGAAGATTACTTTGGTTTTAGAGTTCCTTTCAACATAGTAGTTGGGATATTTATCGTGGTCCTCTGTGATAAATCCATACGCATCCACCTGAGAGGGGAAAGAGGGAGAGAGAAGAGGATCTCCGATGACACCATGTGACCTATATGTAGACTGCAGCCCCCAAGTTCAATAAAGAGCTAAAGTACCCTAGTCATTTCTATGATACACTACCCCATGTTGTGTGTGTTCTTAAATATAAAATATGCCATTTAGCAGACAACTTTATCCAAAGCGATTTGCAGTCATGTGTGCATATACTTTCGTATGGGTGGTTCCAACTGGAATCGAACCCACATAAGGCAATCAAATAATTCAATGGTGATCATATTAGTGTCTCCTCCATTGTTTGTGTTTGCGTGTTCGGGGCGTACAGACTCACCATGTCACAGGTGTGCAGGGCCAGGAAGAGTGAAAATGCTCCGTTAGTAGGTCTGAATATAGACCACAATGAACTCTTCATCTCCTCGGACCACATGAACCTACAGATGAGGAGCACACGCGCACAGTTTCATTTCAGAAGTCACTTAGAAGTGAATGTGATCACAGGGTTCTACGTAGCTAGCTTGGCGCTATGACCTTGCTAAGCTAACTTGACTAGTAATTTCTATGGGAACTGCCCCATGTTGTGTGTCTTCTTAAATATAAAATATGCCATTTAGCAGACAACTTCATCCAAAGTGATTTACAGTCATGTGTGCATATACTTTCGTATGGGTGGTTCCGTCTGGAATCGAACCCACAATTCTCGCATTGCAAGTACTGTGCTCTTCCAACTAAGCCAGAATGGACCACGTTCAAAATGCCACAAAGTGCCTTAACCATATGTGTGTTGAAGGCCAGTAGACTAGGGCCTTTTCCATCCTTGTCAAGGGGAGTACTAACCTTCTCTCCTGTCATACAACACCTATTGGACAACACATTGGGACAAATATAAGCAACCACCAAATTATTATAATTATTGGACACTTTGTTATACCTTTTGCGGATGTATCTGAGAAAGTCAGGGTGAAGAACATAGAAACGGGTCTCATCAAACTGTCCTGAGTAGTCCTTCCACGGCCTGCAGATAAGACAGCAGAGACAACACTGAGCAGTGTAGAGTGAGTGAGTGTGTGTGTGTGGGGAGGGCAAATAGTCTGTGTGTGTGTGTGTGTGTGACTATCCACGTCACAGGCTTACTCTCTGTCCTTGTAGGGTCCTTTAGAGACTGGTGTCTTCCCCAATAGACCCTGTAGCCACTCGAAATCCCTCAGCCCCTCTGGAATCAGCACATACTTTATACCCTGCATAGAACAGAGACACTGTGTGTGTGTGTGTGTGTGTGTGAACACAGTGCCATCTGTCATGACTTTTACAGCTCACATGCAGTCTTTTATTATATTTTTAAATCATCACTTTGTCTAATAAATCAATGTTTATTTTTATATAACAAAAAAAAAACATATAATTGAATTCCCTGTGCCTCCTTGGGCCACTGAATTGCTCAGTCCGGCTGTGTGGGCGTAGGGATACAAATGTTTATATATTTACATACATCCCTGATTGCTGCCCAGCCCCTGCCTGCTGTCTATTCAGGGCAGAATGGCATGATTATCTACAGGGCAGAGGCCCATGGTATATTCTTCAGTATAATAATAAGGTCTAACCCGGAAGCCAGACGCATCAATGTGTCAGAGGAAACACTGTCGAAATGACGACCATTGTCAGCTTGCAGGTGCCCGGCCCGCCACAAGGAGTCGTTAGAGCACAATGAGACAAGGACATCCCAGCCGGCCAAACCTAATCCGGATGAAGCTGAGCCAATTGTACGCCGCCTCATGGGTCTCCCGGTCACGGCCGGCTATGACACAGCCTGGGATCGAACCCAGGCTGCAGTGGCGCCTTAGCACTCATTGTTGAATTTGCGATTTCCAACTTGTTGTGTATTGTTCATGTACAGTGGCCGATGAGCACAGATGCATTTAATCTATAATTTCTCTTCATATGACAAGGATTAAAAGGATTTGCCAGCAGATTGCCGACTTGATGCATGATGTCTAGCTTGCTAGCTAAGATTTTGAAAGTATCAGTCCAATCAAACCTACTGTAGATAAAACGTGATTTGATGTAATTTTATCTGTGGCCAATGACCTTGAGCCTTCTTGGATGGGCACTCCTAATGTAAGTCTAAGGCAGCATCCAAGGGACTTGAATTTTCAAGCTCTACCTGCAGATTTTCCGGTGACATAGTGTCCCCATTAGTGAGAGAACACTGAGCCAATCACGGCACAACTAGAGAACATTACCAACCCCTACACTCTGTATTATCCAATGGCTGCCCCACCACAGAAAGCACTGAGCTAGGCTGAAATGCATGCATTTTGGAGCTGCCTTACTCAAGAAAGCAAAAAACAGACCATGTTTGTATGCAGCTTTATTAACTCAATGGTAATATGTTTTTACATTGTTAGCAAACTGATATGTGACACGTATTAATTCCAAAATAACATGCAAATCAGGCAACAAACAGGATCTGCCCCACCTGCCCTGAATGACGCGTCAATTCAATAATTTATTTAGAATTTATTTTCCAGAAATATTTTTACTAGCTCCCGTTTAATTGTCAAATTGAAATATCATTATGTTTCCATGTCACTATAATGCACTTTAGACTAAATCTTCATCAGAAAGTTTATTCGGGCGTCAATCCTCAAGATAACGTTAGAAAAAATGTGAAGAGGCATGCAAACCATGAACAGCATGTCCTTGACTTTTATAATAGAAAAATAGCTCGACATTTACTTCATGAATGGTTGCTGCTGATCGAAGCCAAATCAGACGAAGTGATTGTTCGGATGGAAGACAGTCATACTGCACAATCTCTCTTGCTTTTGGGCGGGACCACTACCAGAACTAGGATAAATGCAAATTAACGTTCATTGATCTGTTATAATCAGATCACCTTGTGACTTTATGCGGCGGGCCAAACACTCCGTGGTACGGCAGGTAGCCTAGCGGTTAAGAGCGTTGAGCCAGTAACTGAAAAGTCGCTGGTTCGAATCCCCAAGCCTGTTCTACCCTTGAGCAAGGAAGTTAACCCCCAACACCCCCCCCCCCCCCATTTCGGTTATATGCATTCAGTTATGCAACTGACTAGGTATCCCCTTTCCATCCCACTTGAATTTTCATAATTTCCACAATTTCAGAGTGTTATTTCAAACTCATATAAATCATATAATCCATATAATCAATCATATAGATATCACCAAACTACCAGGACAATCTAGCTTTTTACTGCTCTGGGTCTTTAAAAATGTTGCTGTGGTCTAATACAACAGAAGGACTGTGGTAACCTACCTTGTCATGAGGTGCATTGTTGTAGCCATATTCATGGAATACATAAGGAGACTCGGTGATGGCGTGGGCGGTGTGAATGTACACCGACGTTCTATTACCTACATCCTCCTCGTAACCCTTGGTTACGGCACCATTCATCCTGACAGACACAGAGACCGAGGCAGACACAGGAAATGGGACAGATACAGCAAGAGAGACAGGGATGGGTACGGAGACAAGGAAAGAGAGAGACAGTCATTCATCGCTCTTCATGAGCAATCTCCATTACATTATCATGGTCACTGGTAGGTACACTCGTTGAAAATAGGGTGCTAAGTAGATCCATTTAGGGTTCTTCCGTTTGTCCCCATATGAGAACCCTTTTTGGTTCTAGGTAGAACATTTTGCAGAGGGTTCTACCTATAACCCTTTATGAAGGGTTCTTTCTAGAACCCTCCATGAATGGTTCTACCAGCCTTCATTGCATATTTTTTATGACAGTACATTAGATATATAGTAAGAGCTTTCTTTCAGGGCCTAGTTATATCCTAACACAGTGGTCAGAAACTCCTGGTTTACATGCCACATCAGGACTGAAAGTCACATTTCAAAGCCTTGCAAAGTGATACATAATTCCTATTGAAACACAGTGAGGAGTTCCAATAATTTGAATTTTTTTATCATCTGCAACCTGCTTTCTGAATTACTACTAGGTTTACTCAATGTTGATAATAGAGACTACCTAAATCATATAAACTGGAACAACCATCTCAGTAATGGGTGTAATAAGTCCCTTTATGAACAGATTGGATTTGTTTAGAAAAATCTATGTTATTTATCTTTGTGCAACAAAAGATTTATCAACGAATCAATGTACATGCAAAAACACAGATTTTTAAACAAATAATTCTGAAAATCAACCTAAAATAGAGCATGCTAGGAAATATGATAATAATGGGTGTGGTTATGAGTGCTTTACTCTACACAGAGTAAAAATGACACAATCACACTTACAGTTGAAGTCAGAAGTTTACATAGACTTAGATTGGAGTCATTAAAACTCATTTTCAACCATTCCACAAATTTCTAGTTAACAAACTAAAGTTTTGGCAAGTCAGTTAGGACATCTACTTTGTGCATGACACAAGTCATTTTTCCAACAATTGTTTACAGACAGATTATTTCACTTATAATTAATTGTATCACAATTGCAGTGGGTCAGAAGTTTACATACACTAAGTTGACTGTGCATTTAAACAGCTTGGAAAATTCCAGAAAATGATGTCATGGCTTTAGAAGCTTCTGATAGGCTAATTGACATCATTTGAGTCAATTGGAGGTGTACCTGTGGATGTCTTTCAAGGCCTACCTTCAAACTCAGTGCCGCTTTGCTTGACAGTGTAAAAATCAAACAAAAATCAGCCAAGACCTCAGAAAAAAAATTGTGGACCTCCACAAGTCTGGTTCATCCTTGGGAGCAATTTCCAAACACCTGAAGGCACCACGTTCATCTGTACAAACAATAGTATGCAAGTATAAACACCATGGGACCACGCAGCCGTCATACCGCTCAGGAAGGAGACGCGTTCTATCTCCTAGAGATGAACGTACTTTGGTGCGAAAAGTGCAAATCAATCCCAGAACAACAGCAAAGGACCTTGTGAAGATTCTGGAGGAAGCAGGTACGAAAGTATCTATATCCACAGTAAAACATGTCCTATATCGACATAACCTGAAAGGCCGCTCAGCAAGGAAGAAGCCACTGCTCCTAAACCACCATAAAAAAGCCAGACTACGGTTTGCAACTGCACATGGGGACAAAGATTGTACATTTTGGAGAAACGTCCTCTGGTCTGTTTAAACAAAAACAGAACTGTTTGGCCATAATGGCCATCGTTATGTTTGGAGGAAAAAGGGGGAGGCTTGCAAGCCAAAGAACACCATCCCAACCTTGAAGAATGGGAGTGGCAGCATCATGTTGTGGGGGTGCTTTGCTGCAGGAGGGACTGGTGCACATCACAAAATAGATGGCATCATGAGGAAAAGGAAAATTATGTGGATATATTGAAGCAACATCTCAAGACATCAGTCAGCTTGGTCGCAAATGGGTCTTCCAAATGAACAATGACCCCAAGCATACTTCCAAATTTGTGGCAAAATGGCTTAAGGACAACAAAGTCAAGGTATTGGAGCGGCCATCACAAAGCCCTGACCTCAATCCTATAGAAAATCTGTAGGCAGAACTGAAAAAGCGTGTGCGAGCAAGGAGGCCTACAAACCTGACTCAGTTACACCAGCTCTGTCAGGAGGAATGGGCCCAAATTCACCCAACTTATTGTGGGAAGCTTGTGGAAGGCTACCCGAAACATTTGACCCAAGTTAAACAATTTAAAGGCAATGCTACCAAATACCAATTGAGTGTATGTAAACTTCTGAGCCACTGGGAATGTGATGAAAGAAATATAAGCTGAAATAAATCATTCTCTACTATTATTCTGACATTTCACATTCTTAAAATAAATTGATGATCCTAACTGACTTAAAACAGGGAATTTTTACTCGGATTAAATGTCAGGAATTGTGAAAAACTGAGTTGAAATGTATTTGGCTAAGGTGTATGTAAACTTACGACTTCAACTGTATAAGCTCATAGTCAATTAGTCTATTCAACCCTTTAAACAGGACTTGAAAAGGACCACAGACTTTAGCATAAATCCTTTAATAACCCCTACAAAGTCAGACCAGGTGAACCAGAAAGGAACAGTACTGTGTGGTTGGGGTTTACTCGTTCTTAATACATCGTGTCAGAGTACAGTACATTCAGAAATTAGGTGTCTCTCTCACATTCTCTATGTGGGTTGCTGAATGAATCCCATTCCATGTAACCACACCTTAAGACAATATTGTACGACAAATATTTGATGTTGAAAAACTCTGCAACACACTGGAGGAGCCAATTATGATGCCAAAGAGGTTGTCACAAACAGTACTGCAGAGATCACGCATGTACATGGACTATCCTGTTGGTGTTATAATAATTCACCCTGCTTGGACTAAAACCTTACTGGGACAAACACCTCCAGTACAGTGCTGGCCAAGAGTAAAGCAGTTTTTCCTGGAAAGGCCAAAGGTAATGGTTCAATTCCATGGTAACGGTTCAATTCCATGGTAACGGAATTACGCTGAGACTCTGATTTTTCAGTTTAAAATGTACAATGCCTTCAGAAAATATTCATACGGCTTGACTTATTCCACATTTTGTTGTGTTACAGCATGATTTCAAAATGGATTCAATTGATTTTCTTCTCAACCATTTACACACTATACCCCATAATGACAATGTGAAAACATGAAAATTAAATGCAGAAATATCTCATTTACATAAGTATTCACACCCTTGAGTCAATACTTTGTAGAAGCACCTTTGGCAGCGATTACAGCTGTGAGTCTTTCTGGCTAAGTCTCTAAGAGCTTTCCACACCTGGATTGTGCATCATTTGCCCATTATTCTTTTCTAAATTCTTCAAGCTCTGTCAGATTGGTTGTTGATCATCACCGTCTTCTTGGTAAACAACTCCAGTGTAGATTTGGACTTGTGTTTTAGGTTTTTGTCCTGCTGAAAGGTGAATTCATATCCCAGTATCTGGTGTAAAGCAGACTGAATCAGGTTTTCCTCTAGGATTTTGCCTGTGCTTAGCTTCCGTCTCTTTTTTTTATCCAAGTCGTTATTGATTACAAGCATACCAATAACATGATGCAGCCACCGCTATGCTTGAAAATATGGAGCGTGGTACTCAGTAATGTGTTGTATTGGATATGCCCCCAGCATAACACTTTGTATTTAGGACAAAAAGTGAATTGCTTTGCAACATATTTTGCAGTATTATTTTAGTGGCTTGTTGCAAACAGGATGCATGTTTTGGCATATGTTTATTCTGTACAGGCTTCATTCTTTTCACTCTGTCAATTCTGTTATTTTTGTGGAGTAACTACAATGTTGTTGATCCATACTCAGTTTTCTCCTGTCACAGCATTAAAGTCTGTAACTGTTGTCAAGTCACCATGGATCTCATGGTGAAATCCCTGAGGATTTTCATTCCTCCTCGGCAACTGAGTTAGGACGCCTGTTTCTGTGTAGTGACTGGGTGTACTGATACACCATCCAAAGTGTAATTAATTACTTCACCATTGTCACGCCCTGACCTTAGTTTTTTATGTTTTCTGTATAATTTCGGTCAGGTCAGGGTGTGACGAGGGTGGGTATGTGTGTTTTTGTCTTGTTTAGGGTCTATGGGGATTTTGTATGTCTAGGTAATGTAGGTCTATGGTGGCCTGAATTGGTTCCTAATCAGAAGCAGCTGTTTATCGTTGTCTCTGATTGGGGATCCTATTTAGTTTGCCATTTTCCATTTAGGTTTTGTGGGTTATTGTCTATGTGTAGTTGCATGTCAGCACTCGTTGTAATTAGCGTCACGTTTGTTTATGTGTTCCTCGTTTATTAAAGAAGAATGTTGTCTCGTAAGGAGGAGACCAAGGCGCGGCATGATATGAGTACCATGCTCAAAGGGATATTCAGTGTCTGCTTACCAATAGGTGCCCTTCTTTGCGAGGCATTGGGAAACCTACCTTGTCTTTGTGGATAAATCTGTTTTTGAAATTCACTGCTCGACTGAGGGACCTTATTATACTGTATGTGTGGGGTACAGAGATGAGAGTCATAAAAATCATTTTGAAAACTAGTATTGCACACAGTGTGTCGATTCAACTTATGTGATTTGTTAAGCACATTTTTAATCCTGAACTTATTTAGGCATGCCTGTAATGGCTTTCTTCCTGGGATGAAGGAGAGGACCAAAATGCAGCGCAGGTAGTGTTCAACATGTTTAATAAAGAATGACAATAACGTGAACACTATACAAACTACAAAATAACAAACGCGAAAACCGAGACAGTCCTATCTGGTGCAGAACACAAACACAGAGACAGGAAACAACCACCCACAATCCCCAACACAAAACAAGCCACCTATATATGATTCTCAATCAGGGACAACGATTGACAGCTGTCTCTGATTGAGAACCATATTAGGCTGAAGACAGAAACAGACGAACTAGACACACAACATAGAATTCCCACCCAGCTCACGTCCTGACCAACACTAAACAAGCAAAACACATAAGAACTCTGGTCAGGACGTTACAATGCCATAACAAAGGGTTTGAATACTTATTGACTCAAGATATTTCAGCTTGCCATTTTTTATTAATTTGTAAACATTTATAAAACATAAGGATAAACATTATGGGGTATTGTATGTACTGTACAAATCTCATTTTAACCCATTTTAAATTCAGGCCGTAACACAAAATGTGAAAAATGTCAATGTCAGGATCGGCAGGGTGAGTGGGCAGATTTTGTACCTTGGGCAGAGTACGCGTAGAATCCCTCTGCCATTCCTCCACTAACCTCAGTCCTTTCCCGTGCGTGTTGGGGTATCAGCAGGCCCTGGCACCTTGGCATCCAAGCCAGACCGAGGCTCCTGCGGTGGATGAGTGGTTTCGGCGTGCTGAGGAGTTCTGGAACGCTGCACACACTCGTCTCCAGCGTGCCGTGCGTCGGCACAAGGAACAGGCCGACCACCACCCCGGTGAGGCGCCTGTCTTCTCCCCAGGCGACCGGGTCTGGCTCTCCACCCAGAACCTGCCCCTCAGCTTGACCTGCCAGAAGCTGAGCCTGGGGTTTGTGGGGCCGTTTAAAGTCCTGAGGAGGGTTAATGAGTACCGTTTACAACTCCCTGTTGATTACCGCATGAACCTGACCTTTTATGTGTCTCTCCTCAGGCCAGTGGTGCCTGGTCCCCTCGCTGAGGCTCCTCTGGACATGAGGGAGGTCCGGTGTACTCTGTCCGAGAGGTCCTGGATTCGAGGCGTCGGGGGGGGGGCATCTCCAGTACCTCATCGACTGGGAGGGTTACAGACCAGAGGAGCGGTGCTGGGTTCCTGCAGTGGACATCCTGGATGCTTCGCTGACCAGGGATTTTCACCGTCAGCGCCCAAACCGACCTGCACCGCGCCCCTGTGGTCGTCCCCGAGGCCGGTGTCGTCCCGCTACTAGTGCAGCGCATCGGGCTCATTCTGTTCACCTGTTCCGGAGGTCTACGTCATCGGACTGTCTTGTCTGATTACACACACCTGGTTCACATTTCCCCTGATTAGTATGTTATATATATGCCCGCTGTTACCGCTGTCTTTGTTGGTTATTGTTCCCATGTCCGTTGGTGGTGTGAGTACCTATGCGATGGTGCAGCTGTTATGCTGTGTGCTGTATATATTATTACGGGTATCGTCCCGTGTCGTTCAACGAGGTTTACCCTCGCTCTTTTGTTTGGGTACAGCCCAGTGTTTTGTATACGTGTTTGTTTTGGGTGTATTAAAAACCCCTATTGTGTATTCCTGCACCTGTCTCTAAATCCTTTATACCAGCGTGACGTTCAAGGAATGTGAATACTTTCTGAAGGCACAAACAAAAACCATTGATTTCAAAGTTGAACAAACTATACAACTCTATGCACAAGGAATGCTTTTATCAATTTCAACTGAATATTTTTACAAAAACACATTTACAGGAAGAACTGTGCAGATACGTTAGGTAACAAAATAAAAGTGAAGGAGATTTTGCATAGTTTTTACAGTAAATGTAATTTTTTTATATATTTACTGTGTAAATTGTTCAAAGCAGTAATTGTGCATAGAGTTGTATGGTTTGTTAAACTTTGATATCAATAGCTTATGTTTGGCATACATTTTAAAGTGAAAAATCGGACACTCATAATTCCATTACCATGGAATTGACCACAGGTTAAACTCATAGGAATCTCTCACACATTCCGGAACCAGAACCAAATATAGGTTCCAGCTGAAACACTATTCACACTTTTTTTTTTCTTTTTTTTTTCGTTGCTTTTTATGCTATTTTATTGTATATTGCAGGGCTCTCTTGAAAAATTTACTTTGGTCAATGGGACTCCCTGCCTTGATAAAGGTTAAATAAAATCGCCTGATCATTGTGATGCACTGATGCATGCAGTCATAGGAATATTTTTTTTATTATTTTATTTTTTTACCGTTATTTTACCAGGTAAGTTGACTGAGAACACGTTCTCATTTGCAGCAAAGACCTGGGGAATAGTTACAGGGGAGAGGAGGGGGATGAATGAGCCAATTGTAAACTGGGGATTATTAGGTGACCATGATGGTTTGAGGGCCAGATTGGGAATTTAGCCAGGACACCGGGGTTAACACCCCTACTCTTACGATAAGTGCCATGGGATCTTTAATGACCTCAGAGAGTCAGGACACCCGTTTAACGTCCCATCCGAAAGACGGCACCCTACACAGGGCAGTGTCCCCAATCACTGCCCTGGGGCATTGGGATATTTTTTAGACCAGAGGAAAGAGTGCCTCCTACTGGCCCTCCAACACCACTTCCAGCAGCATCTGGTCTCCCATCCAGGGACTGACCAGGACCAACCCTGCTTAGCTTCAGAAGCAAGCCAGCAGTGGTATGCAGGGTGGTATGCTGCACAGGCGCACGCACAAAAAAACACACACACACACACACTGACCGGAACACGTAGTCATGGGCATCGATCTCCTTCCCCATCCGAGAGCCGTTAAGTATTCCTCCGTTGGCCACCACAGCACAGCGAATACACTTGGGGTTTCCCCGCGGCAGGAGCAGGGGCTCTCTTGGCTTGGGGATCAGGTCCACCACTGCCTTTATCTCTGTAACCACACACACACAGTATGCTTTCCTTGTCTGTGTCTTTGGGATTCCATAAAGCAAGCATCACTTGGCACCATTCAATGGTATCAGTATCAGAAAGTACTGTACTAGTACACATTGTAACCACACAAAAACAGGCCTAGTAGACCTTTTTTTAAATATATTTTCGCAGTGGACTTCCTTTGGGAGATTCTCAATTGGATTTGCTAATTCCTCGGTCCTCTCTTTTCGCAAACTTTTTTAAAAAGGGTAACGACGGTCATCCAATATGCTGTAATAGAAATAAGACCATACTCCAAAAAAATAAATCACCCCCCCCCATCTTAAATGGCATCGACCGCCACTGTAATAGACAAATAATCCCCCCCAAACAAGAAAAATAATTGAAATCAATAAATGAAGAAATATCAGAATGATAAATTCCAATGTCTGAGTTCGGAATATAAATATGTGGTGTGTATTGACAGTATGGACAATATATAAGTAGGAAAAAGGTATATACATCAGTAGTTACATAGGATGAGCTATGTCCAGAATTGTATTTATTTATTTAACCAGGAAGGGCCCATTGAGATTTGAAATCTCTTTTTCAACAGCGTCCTGGCCAAGATAGGCAGCACCAAGTCATTACACAATCACAGACAGACAACATGAAAAACTACAAGTAATCTAGTAAAAACCATAGAATTCACAAGAGTATAACAAAATCATAAAACAGCACATTAAAAACATTGACAGGTCAGGGAATCAGCATCAAAATCCTTCATCAGTGATTTAAAAATGCCAATCGGGACAAGTTCTTCCTGTTTAAAAGTATTTTGTAAGGCGTTCCAAGCCGATGGAGCAGAGTACAGTACATAAAAGCCCTTTTACCAAATTCAGTTCAGACATTTGGAGCAGTTAACAGGATAAAGTCCTGTGAACGAAGAGAGTACCCACCACATTTCTGAACAAATAAAATGGTAGTAAACCCAAGAATACAGTATGTCCAGCAGTAGTTATATAGGATGAGCTAAGTCCAGAAAACAGTATGTACAGCAGTAGTTATATAGGATGAGCTATGTCCAGAATACAGTATGTACAGCAGTAATTATATAGGATGAGCTATGTCCAGAATACAGTATGTACAGCAGTAGTTATATAGGATGAGCTAAGTCCAGAATACAGTATGTACAGCAGTAGTTATATAGGATGAGCTATGTCCAGAATACAGTATGTACAGCAGTAGATATATAGGATGAGCTATGTGGAGAATACAGTATGTACAGCAGTAGTTATATAGGATGAGCTATGTCCAGAATACAGTATGTACAGCAGTAGATATATAGGATGAGCTATGTGGAGAATACAGTATGTACAGCAGTAGATATATAGGATGAGCTAAGTCCAGAATACAGTATGAACAGCAGTAGTTACAGTGGGGAGAACAAGTATTTGATACACTGCCGATTTTGCAGGTTTTCCTACTTACAAAGCATGTAGAGGTCTGTAATTTTTATCATAGGTACACTTCAACTGTGGGAGACAGAATATAAAACAAAAATCCTGAAAATCACATTGTATGATTTTTAAGTCATTAATTTGCATTTTATTGCATGACATAAGTATTTGATACATCAGAAAAGCAGAACTTAATATTTGGTACAGAAACCTTTGTTTGCAATTACAGTAATCATACGTTTCCTGTAGTTCTTGACCAGGTTTGCACACACTGCAGCAGGGATTTTGGCCCACTTCTCCATACACATCTTTTCCAGATCCTTCAGGTTTCGGGGCTGTCGCTGGGCAATACGGACTTTCAGCTCCCTCCAAAGATTTTCTATTGGGGTCAGGTCTGGAGACTGGCTAGGCCACTCCAGGACCTTGAGATGCTTCACTCCTTAGTTGCCGTGGCTGTGTGTTTCGGGTCGTTGTCATGCTGGAAGACCCAGCCACGACCCATCTTCAATGCTCTTACTGGGGGAAGGAGGTTGTTGGCCAAGATCTCGCGATACATGGCCCCATCCATCCTCCCCTCAATACGGTGCAGTCGTCCTGTCCCCTTTGCAGAAAAGCATCCCCAAAGAACGATGTTTCCACCTCCATGCTTCATGGTTGGGATGGTGTTCTTGGGGTTGTACTCATCCTTCTTCTTCCTCCAAACACAGCGAGTGGAGTTTAGACCAAAAAGCTCTATTTTTGTCTCATCAGACCACATGACCTTCTCCCATTCCTCCTCTGGATCATCCAGATGGTCATTGGCAAACTTCAGACGGGCCTGGACATGCGCTGGCTTGAGCAGGGGGACCTTGCGTGCGCTGCAGGATTTTAATCCATGACGGCGTAGTGTGTTACTAATGGTTTTCTTTGAGACTGTGGTCCCAGCTCTCTTCAGGTCATTGACCAGGTCCTGCCGTGTAGTTCTGGGCTGATCCCTCACCTTCCTCATGATCATCGATGCCCCACGAGGTGAAATCTTGCATGGAGCCCCAGACCGAGGGTGATTGACCGTCATCTTGAACTTCTTCCATTTTCTAATAATTGCGCCAACAGTTGATGCCTTCTCACCATGCTGCTTGCCTATTGTCCTGTAGCCCATCCCAGCCTTGTGCAGGTCTACAATTTTATCCCTGATGTCCTTACACAGCTCTCTGGTCTTGGCCATTGTGGAGAGGTTGGAGTCTGTTTGATTGAGTGTGTGGACAGGTGTCTTTTATACAGGTAACGAGTTCAAACAGGTGCAGTTAATACAGGTAATGAGTGGAGAACAGGAGGGCTTCTTAAAGAAAAACTAACAGGTCTGTGAGAGTCGGAATTCTTACTGGTTGGTAGGTGTTCAAATACTTATGTCATGCAATTAAATGCAAATGAATTACTTAAAAATCATACAATGTGATTTTCTGGATTTTTGTTTTAGATTCCGTCTCTCACAGTTGAAGTGTATCTATGATAAAAATTACAGACCTTTACATGCTTTGTAAGTAGGAAAACCTGCAAAATCGACAGTGTATCAAATACTTGTTCTCCCCACTGTATATAGGATGAGCTATGTCCAGAATACAGTATGTACAGTATATCACAAAAGTGAGTACACCCCTCACATTTTTGTAAATATTTGAGTATATCTTTTCATGTAACAACACTGAAGAAATGACACTTTGCTACAATGTAAAGTAGTGAGTGTACAGCTTGTATAACAGTGTAAATTTGCTGTCCTCTCAAAATAACTCAACACACAGCCATTAATGTCTAAACCGCTGGCAACAAAAGTGAGTACACCCCTAAGTGAAAATGGCTCGGGTGGCTGAGGTCCTTGATGGTCTTCTTGGCCTTCCTGTGACATCGGGTGCTGTAGATGTCCTGGAGGGCAGGCAGTGTGTCCCCGGTAATGCGTGGGCTGACCACACCACGCTCTGGAGGGCCCTGCGGGTGTGGGCGGTGCAGTTGCTGTACTAGGCGATGATGCTCTAGATGGTGCAACTGTAAAAGTTTGTGAGGGTCTTAGCGGCCAAGACAAATTTATTGCGCCTTCTTCACCATGGTATTGTTGTGGAGGGGGGGGGCTCTCGCTCTCGCTCTCTCTCTCTCTCTCTCTCTGCTGTTGTCTGTAGTCTACAATCAGCTCTTTTGTTTTGTTGACATTGAGGGAGAGGTTATTTTTCTGGCAATCCACCAGGGCTCTCACCTCCTCCCTGTAGGCTGCCTCATGTTGTTGGTAAATTCCACTAGTTTGACATTTCATAGATAAAACAATAAGTAGCATATCATTTTAAAAACGTGTATTTTCTCCGACGAACAAAACAACAGCTGATTCAAAGGGGGTGTGGCAGATATCAAAAATCTTCTGCCAAGGAGTCAGGTAGGATACCATAGTGCCAAATAAGCGTTATTTGGCTTGTAACCATAACAAATGGAGGGCACCATGGTGTTGAAGGCTGTGCTGTAGTCGATTAACAGCCTCCTCACACGGGCATTCCTCTTGTCCATGCGGGATAAGGCAGTGTACAGGGCAATGGCAATTGCGTCGTCCATGGATCTGTTGTGGCAATATACAAATTGTAGTGGATCTATGGTGCCGGTTATGGTGATATAACTAGCTTCTCAAAGCCCTTCATGATGGCAGAATTAGTGCTATGGGGAAATAGTAATTTACTTCAGTTAACTTCGCTTTCTCGGGTACAGCAACAATGGTGGACATCTTGAAGCAAGTGAGGACAACAGACTGGGATAGGGAGTGATTTAACATGTCGATAAAAAAATCCTGCCAGCTGGTCTGCACATGCTCTGAGGCTTGAGATGTTGTCTAGGCCGCCAGCCTTGCGAGGGTTAACACGCTTGAATGTCTTACGTCGGCCATGGAGATCGGGAGCAGACAGTCCACATGAGCTGCGGGGGCCCACGTTGGTGGCTCAGTGTTGTTTTCATCGAACGTGTTTAGCTTGTCCGGGAGTGAGGCATAGGTGTCCGCGACCTGCCTGGCTTTCCCTTTATGATACGTGATTGTCTGGAATCCCTGCCACGGGTCTCGTGTCTGAGCCGTTGAATTGTGACTCCACTTTGTCCCTGTACTGTCATTTTGCCTCTTTGATTGCCTTATGGCAGTCATAGCTAGGAACAGCATCCTCTATGCACTTCCTGATGAACCCAGTCACCAAGTCAGTGTATACGTAGAGACTATTCCCAGAGGTGACCCGGAACATTTCCCAGTCCACGTGATCAAAACAGTCCTGACGCATAGATTCAGATTAGTCAGACCAACGTTAAACAGTCCTCACCACGGGGGCTTTGTGTTTAAGTTTCTGCATATAGGCAGGGAGGAGTAGGACAGAGGCGTGATCTGATTTGCCGAAGGGGGGTATTTTGTATCGGTCCCGGGAGAGTAACAATGGTTCTCTCTGTGTGTAGCATAGGGCATGTGTTGGAATACCAAAATATATGTGTGAAGTGGTAACAAAAATTCCACTAGTTTGACATTTCATAGATAAAACAATAAGTAGCATATCGTTTTAAAAACGTGTATTTTGTCCTCCAACAAAACAACAGCTGATTCAAAGGGGGTGTGGCAGATATCTAAAATCTTCTGCCAAGGACTCAGGTAGGATACCATAGTGCCAAATAAGCGTTATTTGGCTTGTAACCATAACAAATGCCTTTTTGGTGCTAAAAATAACCCTTTTTTGAAGGTTCTATAAAGAACCATGATCATAATGTTCCAAATGGAACCTTTATGGTGCTATAGAGAACCATTAACAAAAAGGATCTATATAGCACCAAAAAGGGTTCCACTATGGTTTCAACCATTGACTGTAAAAGAAAATGGACGGAGCCATTGATGACATCACCCCATTGTTTCCTATGTGAAGTCTGTGGCACATTTGTAGATCAGGAAGTGTGAAGTGTCGTTTCAGCGTGTTGCCATCTTGCTTCATGGATGAGTTTTTGGAAACATTGCATGCGCAGTTTGAGCTACTCTAGGAAGTGACTTTGCAGGCTAGCACAGTGTTGCATTAGCTCATTGAGTATCTCAAGTTGAAGGCCGGTCGAGGTACTGCAGGCTGCCATTAGCAACGAAATTATCCTTTTAACTTCTTCTGTGTGCGATTTAAAAAGAACCATCTCAAGGACATGGTGTAATAGAAGTAATCATCGGTACCATGATTGTCTTCTTTTATTTATACAAAGATTGACCACGAAGTTTGCTATTTTATCATTCACTATAATGGGGGATCCTGTTTTCTGAAAACAATGCCTGCACTAGACACAGGAACTTGAAATCCTCAATGAGCGGGGGCAGTCGTTCTCCCCTGGTTACAACCCTTTTTGGTTCTTTATAGAACTTTTGAATAACTTTTTTTTTTAAATGATTGTAGTTAGCTGTATTATATTATAAAAATTCCATAGGTGTTACTATTGTGTTAATTCACAAGTTGAATCCGGTGTATATCTCTGGAACAGCTGGGGGTCACTGAGGAGAGAATTGAGTACCACTGATTTTAGTAACCTAACGTAGCAGCCATTAAAGAAACGCCTGAAGCTAGATCTCTTTCATAGTCTTGATAAGAGGAAAAACAACTGTCGGGGGAGGTTCTCTTCCGCACTGTTCAACCAATCCAGTAAATGTGGAGGAGGAGTTAAGATGGAGCATCATCTTGTTAACGTCCAAAAGCCGAAGTCTGGTCACAGGCCCTCTTTCCATTTCCGCTGAAAACCGGAACATCAGGTTGTTGGGGATTTGGAAGAGGCTACTGATTGAGTAAACAGTTCTCAATTGACACAAGGCCTTACATGAGTCTTTCAATAGATACTGTTATTGGGCCTAATTATATTTAAGATACATTGACATAAGAGATCAAATTAGATCAACTGGAATGACACTCTCGCTTGTCACGGTTTCACAAAAAGAGCAAACCACGCCCCAAATTATTCTAATGAGTGGGCGCCCCTACATTTTAATTATCACTAAAAGATTCAATAACCCTTTTCTGAATTGTAAAGAACCATTGAAGGGCTCGAAGGGTTCTTTGAGTCATTATGGTTCCATATAAAACCAACGAATTGACACTCTCCTCAATCACTTATCACTGAGGAGAGAGGGTGGAGGAGTTGAGCAGAGGACAGTCTTTTGGCCAAATGAGAATCTCCCAATAAGCCTCCATTTGCTTGTGCATGCTGCCTTGGTTTGAGAAAACCACTGCTAATTGAATGATTGATTAATTGTTCTCATTGACATTTCCTTTAAATCCTGTCTTTTCTAAGTTTGAAAGTGCAGCTAAGAGGGAAGTTTGCCATGTAGCTGGGGTCTAACGTTGTAAATTGCTGACTTAATTTTGAGATCATTAAAAAAAAAAATAATATTGAGAAGTAAAATGACTGTTTAGTCCCTCAACCATGCACCAGAATCTGTGTTTTGTTTTGCTTGATTAAATCATTGCGTTACCTTTGTCCTCCTTTTTGGCCAGTCTCAAAATTAAACCTCAGTAATTCAATTTGCATTGACTATTGTGGAGATGGAAATAAAACGTGTGAAGTTGACGCATGTCTGGGAATTCATTATTCTGCCACTCAAACCCAAACTAAGAACCTGTTTGTAATGTGTGTTTGTTCCTCTTGCTCTTATTTAAACCTGTGGTAGCCGAGTATGGCAGTTAGACACATATTCCACTTGCTTTCTCACTTCTCTTGATGTTTCTTGATTTATGCCATCTTCCTGATACTGCACACCCTTAGCCAATCTAGAGCCGCCCTCTTTAATTGTGTGTTACTGTGTACTAAAGGATGAAAGTTTGTCTTTGTGTCAAAAGTCTACATGGCTGAAGAGGAAGTTGGCCATAAGAGCTGCGCTGCCTGCCAAGGATTTTTAAAATTGTTTTAATTTAATCTTTATTTAACTGGGCAAGTCAGTTAAGAACAAATTCTTATTTACAATGACGGCCTACCAAAAGGCTAAATGCCTTCTGCGGGGATGGATTAAAAATGGATTTAATCCATCCCCACAGAATGGATTAAAAACCCGGACGTCGTGGGCCAATTGTGCGCTGCCCTATGTGACTCCCAATCACGGCCGGTTGTGATACAGCCTGGATAGCTATACTCCTGGACACACACACACACACACACACACACACACACACACTAGTGCGTGCGCACGCTCACACTCACACACCTGTGTAGTTTGTGTATTCCATGAAGCCAAAGGGGTTATTGAAGTGAGCTAGCCTGTTCCACTCAGGCACGTTGAGTAGTTCACCGTGGAGGTACAACTGGACGTCTGGTATAAAGGCCTGCTTGAAGCCTGGGTCCTTGGAGTTCCTCAGAGACTGGGGACAGGCCTGGAAACACACACACACACACACACACACACACACACACACACACACACACACACACACACACACACACACACACACACACACACACACACACACACACACACACACACAGTTTATTTGGGATGTTTGTTAATATTTGCAAATCCTTGACCAGTGACTGTCTAAAAACATAGGCTTACCGTCTGTCTTGGTTGCTTGTCCTGGATGTAAACATCCTCAAAATCCCAGTCGGGATATTGCTCGAAGTCCTTTTTTTGCAGGGGGACCATGGGGGTCTCCTTGTGTGCAGACCTGGGTCCAACTGTTAATCCATTTGTCTGCTTTACGGTCTGTTTTAAAGTTGTTGGGTCAGTCGTCACGGAATTACTTTTTTCTTTGGTTGGGATTGCTGCCAAGTTACCAGCTGCAGTTTTCTTAGTTATATTAATATTTAAGTCCACATTGGAGGCATAGTGGAAGTTTTTCAACCATGTGGACAAGCTCCCCCTTTTAGATATGTCGTAGACAGCCACAATGTTTCCATCACTGTAGAAACCCAAGAATGATAGAAATACACAATGTGTGTTAATGGGTTATTTAAATATGGCCTATACTTCATGAATGTGCCAAAAACATCTGTTGTATTTTTACTATAGGAGATGCCGTCCCCTAGAAAGTAGCTGTAGTTTTTGAAAATTGCTGAATAAAAAAATCATAGATGACATCATAGGGGGTTTTCTTATCTTTTTTAATACATAACATCTTGTTATTTTTTCTCTCACTTATACAGACACCTATACATCCAGCACCATACCAGTGTTTGTATACGTGGGGGGGGGGGGGGGGGAAACAAGATGTTCTGCATTAAAAAAGATAAGAAAACCCCCTATGATGTCATCTATGATTTTTAATATGATGTCAAAAAATGGTGAAGTATCCCTTTTAATTGGCCAATTTCAACAAGCCACAGACTATGGGGCAAATCCTAACTTCCACTGAAGTGGAATTTTCACTTAGTCATGCATTGATAAAAAAAAAAAAAGGACTTAAGTGGAATCTAGGATTCCACCCAATAGGATTCAGACACACAATAATTACAAACAAAAAAACAGCACTTCAGTGTTCTTTTATTTGTTTAAAAAATATATGTTTTAAGATAAAAACCAATTTCCCTTCCGCTTCGCAATTCTATCCCTTTTCAATAATCAGAGCTTTTGGGACATTATGATTAAAAATGATTATTATCCGTTTCCATAACACTTTACATCACTGCCTTTATTACTATGTAAGTAAGTATAAATGTAATTACAGTGTAACAAGTATTGTAATTAATCCCTTTTACACTAAGTACATAGTAATTTTAGGGTTACTGCAATTAGTTTACAGTGCAATCCCTTAAGAAAAAACAATTGCAGTTAGAGTGCAATATAACTGCATAATGCTGAAAATACCTCATACGAAATAACCCCGTTTTTATACAGTCATTTTGCAGTTTGACTGTAGTTACAGTGAATTATAACTACAAGGCAGTTATTCTGCAATTACTGTGTCCAAAATACCACAGTCCACTGCAGTTACTGAACTTTTACTGCAGTTTCAAAACGGCAATCTTTTTTGTAAGGGATTACAGTGTAAGACTGAACAGTTTGTGAATAACTACATGTAATTACACGGTAATACGTGCACTGTAATGTAAACTGTTTTCTTAACTTGTATTTGGGTCAAATGCAACAATTGCAACAAGAAAAAATATATTTGGGAGTTTTAGTTTTTTATTCTTGTTGTGAACGTTCCCCACAGTTTTGTAAAATACTAACGGCTGAATACCGTCCTTTGACTAACTCAACAAGTCAAATATGTTGCCATTTGTTGGTGCAGAATACATACCCGATGCGGTGTTCAGAGATATGTCCATACAGAAACACATAGATCAGCGCGCACATGACCACCACCAGCGCCAGGGGCATAACTCTCCGGAATCGGGATGCCATTTCCAAGTGAGAGAAAGAGGATCTACCTAGGTACACTGATGACTGACTATAGCAACATTTTGAAATAAGTATTTGGTCGTGGTGGGATGCGCTGAACTGTTTTGCCTCTCTCCTGCCCTCTTGGCCACTTGCCAGGTTTCACGTGCGCGCTCATCATGGGCCATGGTGCGTAACGATGACAACCCGATGCATAAAACGGCCAGAAAATAGGTTGTTTGATAATAAATTAATAATAATGTTTCGCAGTATTTAAAACGTTTGTGGCTTTCAAAAGCAAAACATAACACATTACAAAAAGCAAAGCACAATATAATTAATTTAGGCCCGGCAGACGGTTTGATTGGGATTAGGCTACTGTGTGACTAATTAACTAATAAACAGTGGTGGAAAAGTACTCAATTGTCATACTTGAGTAAAAGTAAAGATACCTTAATAGAAAATGACTCAAGTAAAAGTGAAAGTCACCCAGTAAAATACTACTTGAGTAAAAGTGTTTGGCTTTAAATATACTTAACCTATCAAAAGTAAATATAATTGATAAAATATACTTAAGTATCAAAAGTACAAGTATAAATAATTTCTAATTCCTTATATTAAGTAAAGCAGACCACATTTTCTAGTTTTTATTTACTTACAGATAGCCAGGGAGCACATAGGCGGAAATCCCAGGGGGGACACGAGAACCCCCCCCCCCCCCCCCCCCCCCCCCATCCTGGGGAAAATATGATTTGTCCCCCCCCAATATATCACTGTTAACATAACTATATAATTTCAATAATATTAATAATACGCAATGAAAGCACTTATGCTGATTATAGACACTTAATAGCGCGTTTTTAAGTTTCAAAATATTGCGACCCCCGCCCTTTTCCTCACAATGGTTTGATCCACTGCCAGTTCCTTAGCTGGCAAGGTAAAAGAGAGTTCGTGTCTACTGTGTGAAAGGCACTCAATCAATGCACGTAATTGACGTGAGGTTTATCTAGTCAATCGGCCATAGCAATGTTTTGTTTATTTTGGCAGGGTTCACACACACACACTAGCTGAATTTGCAGAGCTAGCACACAAACTAAAGTAAACATTAACCATCAAGCTAGCTAGTACCTATTCCATTTATGTGGCGTCGTCAAAGATGGAATCTTTGCTATCGTCAGTTTATTCCAAGATCAGCATGCAGCTGGAGTGCTTCAAAGTCCCTGTGATAAGGTTAGCGATAAACAAGTCTGAACAGAACAGAACTACACTCTCTTCTACCATTGTCTTAAATATATTTAATGGTCTCGTTGCAAAAGCTAAATTGTCGCTAGTGAACTTTTATTTTTATTTTATTTCACCTTTATTTAACCAGGTAGCAAAGATTATTGCAAACACCACAGAAACGGAATTGGTGCTCGCTAGCTTTACAAATTCAGCATATGTTGTGTAAATGGTGAACTCATACAGCTGAACGGTGGTGAACTCTTGTCACTGCAATCCGTTTCACATTTGCTAGCTACCTTTTAGATCGAAGCACATATAGAATGATAGAAGATAAGATGATAGAAGCCCATCTCCTACTGTAAATAACCTACACACTGTGTGTGTGTAGCCAGCCAGCCAGGTAGAAAAATGGCAGAAAAAAGACAGACATCAGAGTATTTTTCATTACACCAAATCGCAAAGTAAGAACCCTGGTAGCCTAATATCTCAAAGACTAGTTGATAAAATGTTCATAAGAAAGAAGTGAAATGCTAATGGAAATGTTTCACAATGATGTCATTAGGCAGAGCAGGCAACAGATGGCACACAGACAGCAGAGTTGGGGACAGATATGCAGGGAAGACTGGCAGAGACAGGGAGTCTCAGGTAAGTTTGTTGAGTCTTTGTTTGGCAACATTATGAAAGGTTCTCAATTTTTGTTGTTGTTGTAAAATAGGGACATAATTGAAAAATGCCATGGATACCCCCACTCTCAACTTAAACTGGTGACTGAACTAAGATTTGTTTAAGGCAATGGTATTGCTGTTGTGATTAATTGTGTAGTTTTGGGTACCGGTAGTTACGAGTACGGCAAACACCTTATCTATTTTCTAGGAGACAGACTGTGAGTCAGTGAGGGTGGTGAAAGGGAAAGAGCCAGGGAGAGAGACTTCAGAAAACAATGTCACAGCCACGGCAGGACCAGGTGTCATCCTTGTTGTCAGCAGCACCAGTATAGGGGACCGTGGCTCAGCATTGTCCAGTTACCTCAGTGATGGCACAAAAGCCACACCCACAATTTATAGAACCGCAAACTCTTGCCAACAAAGTGTTGACGTTTCAAGAGAGATGGTTTCGCGATTTCCCCTGGCTACATTATAATCCATCAATAAAAGGAGTGTTGTGTTTTCACTGGAGCCAAGGGTTTTCAAGCCAGCCATCTTTTGGCCAAAGAGCAGATGCTGCTGCCTTCATTAGTGCAGGATTTAGGAACTGGAGAAAAGCCATTGAAAAATTCACAGCACATCAAAACTGACAAGCCTTCAGAGGCCACACGGATGACAGTGGGAATTTATACCAGCTTTTGAAACTTAGGGCAGAAGAGGATGATTCCATTTTACTGAAGTGGTTAACAGAGCGTACCACAATGTACAAAGGCCCCAAAGCACGGAATGAAATTCTGAACATCAAGGCCAATACAGTCATTCGAGCCATTGCAGCTGAGATTAGGTCTCTTCCGATTGTACAATTTTCAGTAATTGTTGATGGTACTCAAGATGTCTCTGGTGCTGACCAGGAGAGTGTCTGTCTGCGTTATGTTGAGCATGACCTTGTCCCTCACAAGGAGTTTATTGGGCAATACAGGGTGTCGGAGACAACAGGCGAGGGCATTGCGAAAGTGGCAACTGATGTGTTGTTGAGGCTCAATTTGCCCATGTCTGGCTTACGTAGGCAGAGTTACGATGGTGCCTCAAACATGGCAGGAAAATACACAGGTGCACAGGCAATTGTGAGGAGGCAGCAGCCATTAGCCCTCTATGTACATTGTGGAGCACACAGTAAATCTGATTACACAGGCTGGCTGCTCAGCCTCCCCACTGATCCGGGATTCCCTTTCTTGGGTCCATCAGTTAGGTGTCCTCTATGGCCAGTCAGGAAAGTTTAAGAGCATGTTTGAATCAATTGTCACGTCCAAAGATACAAATCTGACACCCTGAAACCCCTATGTCCAACAAGGTTGACTGTGCGAATACTGCTATTAGAGCTGTGCTAGGGCAGTATGAGCGGGTACTAAGCAGCCTAGAGGAGATGGCAAAATCTGCATCCAAGACAGCTTCAACTGCCAGTGGCTTATTCGAGCACTTCAGCAAAGGCAAGACTGTGTTGGGCCTCACACTTGCCTCTGCTGTTCTTGGAGAGCTTGAATGTCTAAACATTTCACTGCAGAAGAAAACTCAGACTGTCTCTGGTATGCAGGCTGCAGTCGAGTGTGTGCGGTCATCTCTTAGGAGCAAGAGAAATGACAAAAGCTACCTTTGACTGTATGAGAAAGCAACAACATTGATTGACTCTATTGAATCTATTGAGACACATTCAAGACGATTTGCTGGCAAAGCAGTGGATCAATATTGGGCAGAATTTTTTTAAGTGTTGGATTGTGTGACGGTTCAGTTTGGCGACCGTTTTGACCAGGACAGTCTAAACGTCCTGCAAAAGTTGGAAAGAACGCTTCTCACGGGGGAGATGGATGAGTCTCTAGATCAGTACCCTGAGCTGAACATAGATTCTCTTTCAGTGCAGATCCCTCTCTTTCACAACAAATACCCCTGTAGCAGCAGTGGAGAGGCAGCAGAGGTCCTCAGGAAGCTTCCAGTGGAGGTGCGGGGGTTGTTTGACCAAGTTGAGGTGCTGATCAGAATTTTGTTTGTGGTGCCAGTATCTTCATGTGAGGTTGAGAGGAGTTTCAGTGCACTCCGCAGGTTGAAGACTTGGCTATGGGCCAGCATGGGCCAAGAGAGACTGAACGGCGTAGTTGTCTGTAATGTACATAAAGACAGGCTGGACAGCCTCAAGAGGGAAAATATCTGCCAGCAATTTGTTGGATCCATTGAAACCCGCAAACATATGATCAGTTCTTTTGTTCAGTAATGTGTATAGCAGTGGTTCTCAACCTTTTTTGGGGTACTGGAACCCTTGCATATTTGAGGCAAGGCAGGCAAGGTTTTGAGCGGTCCTCAGGGACCTCCACCCCCTCTATATTATATGTAAAGTTACTGGAAACCTTGTGGTACTGAATACGTTCATTACACTTTTTGATTTCACGGACCCCTTTCAATTACACCAGGGACCCATGGACCCCTGTTTGAGAACCCCTGGTGTATAGTATGATATTTGTTCTTTTGTTTAGTAGTTTTTAGTACATGACAGTACACTTACTAATTATTTATTTAATGTCATTTTATTTAAAATTGCATACTTTGTGTGACATACTTGTCCATAGCTGCTGTTTGAAGAGTTGAGACACTGACTGAAGGATATTTTGTTTGATTTATTTGGGTTATTCATTGAAGTAGTTATTTTGCTTTTAGAACTGTACTTATTTGTATCTTTTTGTTCTTGTAAAACTATTGTAGTAGACTCAGGCCAGTGGAGACTTTGTGATGGTTCTCAATGGAGATTATTTTAGACGAGATCACACCATGTTCATTGTATTTACAAAACTGCACCCATACAGTGTACACTACCATTGTCACCTACTGTCCTTTCTTGGTATTGCTGGTTGTAAGTACAAATACCTGCATACATACTGGACTGATAAGGAACACTGCTATAACTATTATTATAATGATTTAAACATTTGAACAAGTTGGGACAACCCTTCAGTTAACTACTGTACCTATCAATTATCCAGTAGTAGTGATTATGGTTCCTCAATATACATTTAACATATTGCAACATAGACTATGTGTTACAGCACCTCTTTTGGTGTCCCCCTCAGGAATTGCTCTTGAGAAAATGTCATGTAATTGTCCCCTCCAAAGTTGATATCAGATTTTCGCCCCTGAGGGGGCACACCCAGACATAAGTAAGATGCTGGCACTAAAACTGCACTCAATGAGGGGTATACCGCCATAAACAAACAGGAAAACGCTCATCCAGAGGCAGCGCTCCTAGTGGCCCCAGACTTTAATGCAGGGAAACTTAAATCAGTTTTACCTAATTTCTATCAGCATGCTAAATGTGCAACCAGAAGGGAAAAAAAACTAGACCACCTGTACTCCACACACAGAGACGTGTACAAAGCTCTCCCTCACCCTCCATTTATATCTGACCACAATTCTGTCCTCCTGATTCCTGCTTACAAGCAAAAAGGATCCGCCCCTTTTTCCCCCCATTTTCGCCTAAAATTACATACCCATATCTAACTGCCTGAAGGACCTGAAGCAAGGATATGCATATTCTTGATACCATTCGAAAGGAAACACTTTGTTTGTGGAAATGTGAAATTAATGTAGGAGAATATAACACATTAGGTCTGGTAAAAAATAATACATTTTTTGTACCATCATCTTTGAAATGCAAAAGAAAGGCCATAATGTATTATTCCAGCCCAGGCACAATTTAGATTTTGGCCACTAGATGTCAGCAGTGTATGTGCAAAGTTTTAGACTGATCCAATGGACCATTGCATTTCTGTTTTAATTTTTTAAAATCAAGACTGCCCAAATGTTCTTAATTGGTTAATTAAGACATTTTCAAGTTCATAACTGTGCACTCTCCTCAAACAATAGCATGGTATTCTTCCACTATAATAGCTACTGTAAATTGGACAGTGTAGTTAGATTAACACAAATGTAAGTTTTCTACCAATATGTCTATGTCCTGGGAAATGTTCTTGTTACTTACAATCTCATTAGCCTACGTTAGCTCAACCGCCCTGTAGAGGTTATGTACTTTACACCACTAATAAATAAATGCATAGGCATGTGACATGTAAAGACATGTTAGGAGAAACATTTCAAATCCCAATAGCTTTAGCAATACATTTAACTTGTAAGCTCAATATAGCCTTATTGTAGATGCGTCTTATTGTCTTTGGAGAAGATGTTGCACAATCCTTCATGGAATGGACGGCTGATGTCATCGCCTTACCTGTTGCTTCTTCAAAAACAGTTTCAAACTTAGTGTAAAAAGTATGCAGTATGAATGCAGTAAGTATGAAACTCTGCCACAGCTTCGATTTCTGTCTGTAAATTAAAAGATCTCTACAAATAAAATGTATTATTCATTATTATTACAGACATTTAGTCAGATTACATTGCCAGCCACACACGCGCACACACAGGGGAGATAACAAAATCCAGAATTGACACAACGACGACGCCATTACTTGTATCAAATACAGTGTTTATTGCTTTGAATGGTATATAAAAGTAATAAAAAGCAGAAACCGTGTTATAGTATCTAATGTGCATGTTTGTGTTTGCACCAATTATGTGTTTGTTCAAACAGAGTGGTCTAGAGGGAAAGGGTGCTCCATAGGAAAGGGTGAGGAGAGATAGCAATGGGTGAGATAAGGATTCGGCCGAGGCAAGGCAGGGAATAGCTGAAAGAAGTAAGACCTGTTCAGATAAGTGTTTGATGTGAGGCTTGCTGAAACTGTTGGCTTTCATGGGTGTGTACAGTATAAGAACCTCAGATTTTATCAGACCAATCAAAATCACTCAGGCCCAACTATCCAAAGCCTGATTTGCGATCACCTCAGAATCTTTAGAGAAGAGTATGTGCCTCAAAACAGAGTGGACCTTTGAAACAACACCCCCTTTGAAACCCAGTGGACCATGTCAATGCATCTTAATCTTGATTGTCAGTTTTGTGTGGGATTAACATCGAGTAGAGTTTAGGAAAAGTAGAGTTAGGCGTAGTACAGTCGACTGTGTAGACTAGAGGTTTAGATGGAGTAGAGTTGCTCCTCCACGTCTCCCTCTGACACCTCCCCAAACGTCTCCTGGTTCTCCTACAGCAGCTGGAAGATAGCTGCCAGCTGCTCCCGTTGCACCCTGGGAAAAACACAAAGGTTTACAAATCTGAGTGTCCACTCTGCTGCCCTCACCTGGCCAAGGAAAAATATAAAACACATTGGGACAGGCTGGTTTATATACATCAACTCTAGTCTACATTCATGCACAGATGGTTAACGACAACTGGCTCATGAAAAAAAGTGCAGAACCTAGGTCAGCAAAGCCAGATGATGGTACAGCCCAGACAGAAAAAGCTATTCGGACACTACTTACCTGCAAACTGACATTTCATTTCAGAATTGGTTAAAATTAGGTTACGTTTTAGATTTTGGTTATTTGTTTTGCAGGTCAGCAGTATATTTATAGTCTCTCCCAGCCCAACTCAGCCAAGTGCAGCATGGAGAAACACAACCAACACAGAACAGGGAATATGGTGTGAGTAAAATGGCCACTGAACCAATCTCTAAAAACATATGACCAGGCAGGGTCATGCAATTATCCTACATGCCCTGTTTGGATCAAATCTGAAACAAAAATAAAGTCAATTAATTGTTTAATCTTGATTAACACACCAGCAAGCCAGGTGCAAACTAACTAGCAAAAGGAGTTTGGTAATGCAGTGTACCACTCATTGGTAATGCAGTGTACCACTCATTGGGGAATTGCTATCTGAGTTGTATTAAATGGGGGAAATGTCATCTGGCCTGCAGTCTGAGGTAATCACTAGAGTCACAGGTGAATGTTGGGTCCCAAGCAACACCTCACCTACCATTGGGAAACACCTGATTTGTACTTAACACCTGGGAACCATGGCAACGGCCTCAGGGGAGCTGTGGAGATGGAGCAGGGAAGGGGAGGGGGTTGCATCCATGTGGTGTTGTAGGGATGAAGAATATGGGACGGGTCCTTGAAGGCAGCAGTGTCTGCTGGTCTCTTGAGGAATGGAGTTCCGACATCTGATAGTAGTGTAAGGCCAGGGGACTAGATGGTAGGTTACTAGATGGTAGGTCACTAGAAGACGGTAGGTTACTACATGTCCATGCTAGAAGAGACAATGGGCTTCTCAACTGAATACCTTTGTTTTCTGGTAACAGTTTAATTTAGATTAAGTTTCAAAATCACATCGGAGGTTAGAGTTTAAGCATTGCACATCCATCCGTTTTAGCATGGTCAGGCAATGACGACCCTAATGAATTAGGGCAAATCATACATTCACACTTTTTTTAAATTTTTTTTTATCCCATTTTCTCCCCAATTTTCGTGGTATCCAATCGCTAGTAATTACTACCTTGTCTCATCGCTACAACTCCCGTACGGGCACGGGAGAGACAAAGGTCGAAAGCCATGCGTCCTCCGAAGCACAACCCAACCAGCCGTACTGCTTCTTAACACAGCGCGCCTCCAACCCGGAAGCCAGCCGCACCAATGTGTCGGAGGAAACACCGTGTACCTGGCCCCCCTTGGTTGGAGCGCACTGCGCCCGGCCCGCCACAGGAGTCGCTGGAGCGCGATGAGACAAAGATATCCCTACCGGCCAAACCCTCCCTACCCCGGACGACGCTATGCCAATTGTGCGTCGCCCCACGGACCTCCCGGTCGCGGCCGGCTGCGACAGAGCCTGGGCGCGAACCCAGAGACTCTGGTGGCGCAGTTAGCGCTGCGATACAGTGCCCTAGACCACTGCGCCACCCGGGAGGCCCTATACATTCATACTTTACCATGCTTTTACTACAACCCCTGCATGTCTGTCTGTCTGGTCGGCTTACAGAGAGGTAAAGTCAGTGGTGAACTCTACCCTGCAGAAATAGAGAGCAGGATACAGATGTTAGACAGACACCAGGCCTGGGTGGGTCTCTGAATACAGATGTTACAGACAGACACCAGGCCTGGGTGGGTCTCTGAATACAGATGTTACAGACAGACACCAGGCCTGGGTGGGTGTCTGAATACAGATGTTAGACAGACACCAGGCCTGGGTGGGTGTCTGAATACAGATGTTAGACAGACACCAGGCCTGGTTGAGTCTCTGAATACAAAGCCTGGGTTTCTGCTGGAGTAAAATGAAGCTACCCTCCAACACTGATCCAAGGTCTGATTTGTGTTTCTCCCTCAACTCGTTGGGGGGTTTCCTTCTCTTTCTTTCACCTTGTTTTCGGAGCCCTGGTCAGTCCTAAGTCCCCAGTGGTGCCGTGGATAGAAGTAGTTGCTAAGCAAAATCACCTCACAGAGACAACACTCACTGACGCTTGGAGAAAGGGAGAGGGGTTGTAAGGTAGCAGAGGACACTGGACAGGAGAGGGTTATACTCAGTTGGAAAGACTATTTACAATGGCCGTGTCTGAAATCTGTCTTGTCTACTACATCCGAAATCTACATACTGTGTACTAATCATACTACATAGTATTTAGAACATACTTTTTAGTAACAATGTATGCAGTAAGCAACAAAGATTAAACTTCTAAGCACATTCATACTGAGAAGGCGTCATGTAATGGAAAACGGCGCTTGTTCCCCGCCGCATTCACTATTCGGATAATTAGCTGGTGTCAAACGCATGTGGGTCTCAAAAGACTATTGTCTTCCTCAATAGTGTGGAGCAAATTCTACAAGATGAAAAGCTGAAATTAGTATGCCATCCTGGCCTTTAAAGTTTACTAAATTTTCTAAATCTCACATCCTATAAAACATATTTTGGCATACCCAAAAAGCCTACTATTTAGAACACAAGTATGGGTATTCGGACATGGCCAGTTACTGCTGGTAAGCAGTGGCACTTAAATAAGTGGAAAGGAGAGGAGACTAGGAGAGGAAGCCACGTCAGAGTATTGAGATGCTGCCCAGTCCAGTACAAACCTTTGTTCCTCCTCCAGCTCCTCATCTTCTCCATCTGGCTGGTCCGATGCATTCTGGGGGCGTATTTCATGGGTGCACATTCTGCATCCACTTCTTCCATATCTGCTAAGAGAAAAGACCACCCCTCAGGGAACTGTAGGTGACCAAAGTCTCTTCCTGGAATGTCTACCGGCGCCGAGGCGGGGTTTGAGTTCCAGCACTGTTGGCCAGACTGTCAGAGATGAAGAGAGAGAGGAAGAGAGACAGAGAGAGATGGAAGGCGAAAGTGAGGTTGAGAAACATTGGACTCATGGCCGGCTCCAGGCACAAGCAGCATAAGTGGTCTCTTAGGACCTCCGACCTTATGGCATGGTTTTTGCTCTGACATGCACTGTGTCAACTGTGGGACCTTATATAGACAGGCGTGTGTGCATTTCCAAATCCTGTCCAATCAATGGAATTTACCACAAGTGGAATCCAATCAATTTGTAGAAACATCTCAAAGATGATCAGTGGAAACAGGATGCACCTGAGCTCAATTTCGAGTCTCATAGCAAAGGGTCTGAATAATTATGTAAGGTATCTATTTCATTATTTTTGGCAAAAAAATAAATACGTTTTCGCTTTGTCAGTATGGGGTATTGTGTGTAGATCGAGAAAAAAAAAATCTAATTCAGAATAAGGCTGTAACGTAACAAAATGTAGAAAAAGGGAAGGGGTCTGAATACTTTCCGAATGCACTGTATGTTGTGCTGCTGCAGTGATTTCATGCCAGTCAAAGCTTGTTATGTAAATCAATTATATAGCTCATGTTTTTGACTTCTCCCTTCATCTGCTAGGTGCTGATCCAGTTGTCATAAACGCACTGAAGTCACAGATTCTCTAAGTTCCCAGTTGTTTTGAACGTGGCAATATGTGGTTAGCTGATGTTAAATACCTATCCAGGCATTGTAAGATCCTGCAGGCGTCAGCAATGCCTGGGCAGAGGAACGCACCCACGACATGGTTAGCTGTTACATAAAATACCCAAGGAGGTGCACGTTTTATTTTTTGCCCTAACACCAAACAGCTGAGATCTGTTAGGCGTCAGTGACACCTGGGCAGCGGAAAACGCCCAATGCTTCAGTAAGCTTGACCCTAGCAGCACCAAAACACAGGGACTGAGTATTGGGTGACCATTAAGTTGCAAGCTTCTCACTTACACGTTGCCCTTTCAGTGGACAGTGAGCATGGCATACTTTTGACTGAGAAAATAGCCTATGGGTATAGAGCAGAGGTATTCAATTTTTACCAAGGTCCGGAGCCTGCTCGTTTTCTGTTCCACAAAATTCATTGCACCCACCTAGTGTGCCAGGTTGAAAGCACTGGATTATAAAGCAATGGCACTAATTGAGGTCCAGATCTGTTTGAGTCGAGGGGTATGCAGTGGCTCTCAAACCTCTCATAAACCAAGAGGTTTCAGTTATGTTGTATCCCCAAATGAGCTTACCTGCCTCACCTAGTCAAGAGCTTGATAATGAGTTGACAAGTAGAATCAGGTGTGCTAGCGCTGGAATAGCTCAAATACATAGAACAGATGGAGGTCCCACAGGAAAGGTTTGAGAACCAATGGTATAGAGGAAGCACTGTGTCAAGAACTGGCTTGTGCACAGTTAAGGGTCTCACAATGTCTTTTAAGTACATAAGTCTGTAGACCTATAGACTTTGTGTTTAATGGAGTGCTGATGCCCATATTAAAGCAGCCACATATTTGGTAAATATGGCCATCAGCTTCATTCAAGGTGTGGCAATACAATATTAAACACGGTTTTCCATTTTCATAAGTGTAGAATTGCTAAAATTGTAGTATACTGTAACAACTCATGAGGAATCTAGTTTGAAAATCACTTAATGGGTATTGGCTAGCGGTGTGAAGGAGCCATTACCGATGGGCTCAAGGGCTGTTAGGACAGATCTTGTAACAAAATAGTGAATCAAATAACCACACGTTTATTAGCATTCACCTAAAGCAGTTACAACACATCTTGCGAGGGTACACAAAATCCACAGATTCATTTGTTAAGCTAGTGGAATGCCCTTCATCAAACCCTCCCCTATCGAGCCATAAGACTCTTCCATCAACAATGTACAACCAGCTCACAACAGAGGGACTAAACCACAGTTGGAGGGGGGTTTGGGATAGCCTGGTGGAACAAGCTTGATCGAACAAACGTTAAAACGCGGCGATCAGGCTGGTTCCACCAGGCTAGGGTTTGGATAGAGAGAAAGGGAAAGAGGAGTGTATTTGTACATCAGGAATGGGAAGAGACCATATGAGAACAACACAGGGGGAGAAATGGCGTGATCAGATCTACCACCACAGCTGTGATTGACTCTTACAAACCAGAACAAGGCAAACGGCAGCAGTAGCACCAAGACGAGCGCCGGGCGACAACTGCACCGGGCACTCACAGGGTACCGCAACACCCCCGCCAGCCACTGCACTGCCACCTCACCATCAGCACTGCATCGCACCTTAACAGCTAACCAGCAATACTCAACTGCTACACAACTGCGCCTAATGCACAAAAGATAACAAGAGAGGAGGGTTAGAATTCACAGGAAAGCAAACTTATAACAGATAAACGGCAAGAAAAAATGATCTAGTATACATACATTAGGCAAAAAAAAAGCCATTGCTAGGCAGGTTAACCAATTACATAACACGTGACATTTGATACAATATTGGCTTATTATTGTTCCTTTTCACTTCCCTCTACATGTTACTGGTTTTGCTTAGAAAATAATGGAAACTATTTAGGGGCTAGTTAGTCACTCTCCCTTTGCTAAAATCAACTCTGCAAAAGAAAAAAACACCGTTAACTCAAACCAGAATCTGTCTGTAGAGAATAAAAGACTACTAAATACAGAGAAAAGCTGTAGCTACTTCACCATAAAATGTTTTATTAACAATATCAAATCAAAATGCAACAAACCAGCACTAACAATAAGACAAAATCCAGTATTCACCTCACAAAACCTTCAAACATGTCCTCTACTCTAGTCATGGGAGTTACATCGCCTTGGTAAATATATAGTAGAGTCTTTCTGGGCAACTGAAACCAAATAAATCACTTTAGACCAAGTCACAATAACCTTTTGGTCAGTATTCTGTGGGGCGTAGAGAGGTGTCCACTGGCAGACTTATGATCTGGCTGGCGTCCGCAGAGAAGAAGTCTCCATCGTAGCTCACCTGGAAAGAAAAGACAAGCTGTGTTGGTGGCAGTCAAATGATACGCTGCTAGTTTGAGAACAGTTGATTGTCTAGTTGTGTCAATGTAAAGTCAAATGTACAGATCGACCATTCCATCGAGGACTTGTCGGTTTGTTTTTAAATGGCGATTTAACATGTAAATTGTCCATGTTACTGGTATAGAACTGACCCTTTCCCTTGTGGGTAGGAAATAAGTTCCTAACAGCGTCAGTCGTCTTCACACTCCAAGGGCCCCCAACCCAAAGCTACCTCTCAATATCACAATTGTTTGCTTATTTTTTACTCAGGCATTTATTTGACAACAAACCTTGGGGTCCTCCCTCCTTCACCAATGAGACCACAGACACAGCGGTACAGCCAGCAGAATTCTGTCTGTGGTCCTGTGAAAGTGCCGTACCTCACCACCACCTCACACCTCTCCAACTGACAGCACGGACCATGCGTCGCCATTGACGACCTGCTCCATAGCAACCGCCATCGCACCCACCAACTCAGCAACAGGCAGGTCACATGGGCGGGTCGCGTCACACCACACTAACTGCTCTCACACTGCCATCTCTGCCACACCCCCACCTCTCTGTTTGACAAGAGGACCGCAGCTTGGAGGAGAGAATTCCACATTTAGGTAAACGAATGTTTAATTTTAGCACCCCGCCATAAATATAGCATCTCAAAAATAATAAGCCCATTTTATAAATATTGTAAACAATTTTAGCCTACTTTACTTCTGACCTTCCATGTAGATAAAATCCTAATGTTGGCTGATGTGTCAGTTTGGTTGGATGTAAAACATTGGTAGACACCCACACACTTGAATAAAAGCATTCAAGTGTTCAGATATCCAGCTTTATTTCCCGTCTTTACTTTTGTACCCTGCAACTGCATGTTACTTGATGTGTGTTACTCGTACAGTTTCCCCTGCAACAACCCAAGGTCAGGATTCTGCAGTCTTGACTGGTACGCTGCAACACCGGTGACTAAACAAGACTAAAGTGTCACAGTCAATATCAGACTGTCAAGGCTGCAGAACACTGTCCAACTGCATCTAAACCTGCCCTGTAGTCTTTCCTACACGAACCAAACCATCCTTACATATATGTGATGGTCACACCCCTTCTCCCCTTCCTTGTGTACCGTTTTAATGGCTCCGGTTTGGAGCTGTTGTTACTAAGAGTCGGTTCCGTTGTCCTCGGGGGACTTGGGCAAGCTCTTGGACCTCGACCTGGATTTGGAGCCTCTGTTGGAAGCCGGGCTGCGGGAGTGGGACCTGGAAGCACCACGGGACCTCGATCGAGATGGGGACTTGCTCTTGCGGGGGGTGCGGGACTTGGAACGGGATCTAGAGTAGGAACGAGACCGGGAGCGGCTGTAGTCACGGCCACGGGAGCGGCTCCTGCTCCGGGAACGACTGCGTCTGCGCCGACGGGGGCTGGCCGAACGACTGGGGGGAGAGGAGAAACATGGAGAAATCTTTACCTAGAGAAATGAACAGCAACGTGGGTTAAACAAGTCCCTGTCCTTTTGCTAGACTAATTGGAGATTTGCAACTCACAAACTCAACTGAGAACATGGTACCTAGCTCTCTACAAAAAGTAAACAAACTACTTTGCTAGACAAAAACCCATGCAAATTATTAACTTGCAAACCAGTTAGCTTAGGTTTAAAGTAGCAGTCCAGTGAACAAAAATAAAAATAAAATAAAAAACTCCTACCCAAATAATGTTGACTCATCCTATACTTTTATTTGTGGCCAAGTCATTAATAAAAATTCTAAAACCCCACCTCAAAATTGTACCTCAAACAAAAATGGCCATTTCCTCAGAGGATGATGTCATCCTGAGGATTAGTTTACCAATCTGCGGTCTACTTGCGTTAATATTTTTTATGGCGGTATATGCCCACACTATTCGGTTGGGGTACACCCACACCACTTCAACACGGGAAAGTTACTTTAACATACTGTCAAACTTCAGTTAAAAGCAGTTCTCAGCTGTTAGCAGCCAATAGCCAGGTGACGGTACACATTTTAGCAAATAAAACACCCAGATCGAAATGTATTGTTTACGAGGTGTAATGCTTAATTAAATAATTTAGTAATGACTCAAACTGCAATCCGATTTAAATTGCCAGTAAGAAACTGCTAGCAGAACTGGTAGCTAAATAACAAGCACAAACAGGGCCAATCGCCCTCTAGTGACGAAAGTAAGAACAGACGAAATTGCAGTCAGGATTTTTTCTTCTTCCAGAGACATACGTTACTAAGCCAAAATAAACTTAGCACAGTATGTAAATAATAAGTGCAGGAGATTACAAAATGTATAAAAATGCTGGAAGTGAATGCTGTAATTAAACAATTAAGTGTGCAAATGAGAAAAACCCGTGTGCATTAAGGAAATAGACACCTGGCTCAAATAAATGCCATCTCTAATAAGCGCCTGTTGTGTTCAGTGATTTAAGCAAATAAACGCATGGGTTACTAATTTAAGTTTTACGGTACTTAATTACCATTTTTTTTAAAGGAAAACTACTTCAAATATTTCATAGAAATGTGGAAACACTGGATTTTAATCTTGGTTAACTCAAAATTAAAATGTGTTTGTACCGTCGTTCGATCTGTCAACAGAAGATTAACTTTGACTGAACTTGGCCAAGTTCAGTCATCGTTGCTGTAGTTGCAACAATTGCTAGTTCCGATGTTTTTTTTTAATACAAACTGAACCAATAACTTACCTCCTGCTCCTGCGACCATAGCCTCCGTGCCTCCTTGGAGGTCCACCGCCGCCTCGGCGTCCGAAGTGAGAGTCTGGTGGACGGCCATAGCGCGCCATCTGGACTCGCAGTTCCCGCCCGTCAAGCAAGGCCCCGTCCATCGCGTCCATTGCGTCTTCAGCGTCGCGGTTATCGTGGAACCGCACGAAAGCGAACCCGCGGCTCTCCTTAGTGTACCGATCGCGGGGGATGTACACGTCTCCCACCCGGCCGTACTTCTCGAAAACTCGTCGTAGTGTCTCAGGAGAAGTTCGGTAGGTGAGATTGTCCACTTTGAGCGAGGTCATACCCTCGACATCGGGCGGGGGCCTTCCGTAGCTCATCTTTGTTCCTCAAATTGAAACAGCCAGACGATTAAAAATCGAAAACAGACAGTACGGAACTTGTTTTCCGATTAAAACTTTTATTTTTGGTCAAATTCGATGTTGTTTTGCCGATTTCCAAGCCTACCTCACACACGGTTCTCTCAACTCCTTGCACATGAAATGGCGGCGCCAGAGCTTCCTTTTTCTGTGTGGGCGGGTTCAGAACTACTCCCGGTGCCCTACAGTGCCCCATAGAGGACTGGAGTAGTACAACAGTTAACGCTCACTGATCATGTCAAGGTGGAAATAGCAACATTGTTCAAGTGTATTTTACGCCTGCTACGTTAGGTTAGACAAAAACATACATTTTGCACATTATAGGCTGCAACGCTGTAGCCATCTAGCCTACGTGTTATGTTATCAGTTTCTCATATTGTTTTAATCATTGTTCAGTTCAGATACAAGCCTATACTTGCCAAATTGCCTGTCAATAATTATGCGTGTAGCCTAAATTGATTGTCTATTTCTGTCCAAATTTCAAAGACACATTTAATTTTATAGATATAATTACGCAGCTCTGCATGTCGTTGTAACAGTCACTATACATTGCATTATTAAGCCATCATCTGCTGCAGCATTGCAGTGATTCGTTCCCACATTTGGGGAAGGTCACGTTATAGCGAACCGGGAGCTGCCTGCCTGCTGAATTGTACTGCGCAAAACCCATAGTCCGGATTTGTGCCTGACGTCATGGGTAGCCACCATTAGATTCGTTCTTTGACAGTTGGAGCACGGAGAGTCCAAGCAAAGACAGCCATCAGCATCCCCGCACGGCCTTACAAACGGGAGAGAACAAACAGAAAAGATGTCGAGTGGACCGTTATACGGTGCTACATAGGGAGAGACCTCGTTTTCCTCCTCATAGCGGCCCCCGAAAAGCGCTGCAGTGGAGATGAGAATGCGTCGCTAAGTGAATGGATACATAGCTTTGCTGTTAAAGGGACGCAGTTGTTGCTTTTCTGCCTCTAAACAAACAGTGACAGTCCCACGGGGCTTTGGATAAAGCAGCAATAACAACAACTAATCCCCAGAACGAGCACAACAACTAGGCTACGGCTGCTAACGGCAGGGAACCAAGGACATAAACCAAGAATAACAATGGAAACGGCAGCAGGAACTGGTTTAAGTTAAAGACAATAGAGATTTTTGAGAATAGCGAATGTTTTCTTGGTATGTACGTTAATTTGAGCTTTTCTTTTCTGTGGAAATGGGAGCTTTGACCAGCAGACAAAATGCAGGAGTGGAAGAGGTCGATATACCGTCCAACTCGGTGTACCGCTATCCACCGAAATCTGGTAAGTGGTGCCTGTGCCTCATAGGCGACAGCACACTCATGAATAGGAGCGAACCTAGCCTGGAAACCCCACATTGAATTCTATGTCAGGCATAAATTAGTTTATCAGGATAGTTTCCTGTCATGAGCTGTACAAGTCAGAATGTTGAATAGAATTATATTTTAAAGGCTCGTTGCAGTCAAAAACATGATCCCCCTCCCCCGTGTTTTATATATATTTCCATAATGAGGTAGGAATAATACTGTGAAATTGTGAACATGATGATATACCCTTTTTTGTGTAAGAGCTGTTTGAAAATACCGCCTGGAATGTCAACCTTTTTTGGTGGGATGGAGTTTTGGCCTTCCATGCTTATAATCACCATGTGTTAAATTCACTAATAGACCAATAAGAAAGAGAGTTCCAAACCTCTCTGTCAATAATATCTCATTTTCATTTTCCCCCTCCCCTCTCAGACCACTCTGCTAAGTCTTGCTTGAGAAATTACTCTTGCTAAGAAGCTATTTTTGTTTGTTTTTGAACATTTTAGTTGAGACCAATCACAGTAAGGTACGTAATTGTTACCCAGACAATATTTGATATTAAAGAGTCGACTTACATTTTTCAAATGACCGATTTTAAAATCTGTTTATTTATGGCCCTGTAAATCGAACCCTGCCCTTATGCTAGGTATAAGATACAACATGAGTGGTAACGGATGTGTGTGTGGAGGAGGATTGATATCCAAGGACACAGAAACAGCCAGTGTAACCAGACTCCCTGTTTGCCATTCTACTGCATCTGAATCTCTGGCTGCAGGTCCTTAGATTATGTGGAGGAGTGTGTCTGGCTGCAGGTCCTTAGATTATGTGGAGGAGTGTGTCTGGCTGCAGGTCCTTAGATTATGTGGAGGAGTGTGTCTGGCTACAGGTCCTTAGATTATGTGGAGGAGTGTGTCTGGCTACAGGTCCTTAGATTATGTGGAGGAGTGTGTCTGGCTACAGGTCCTTAGATTATGTGGAGGAGTGTGTCTGGCTGCAGGTCCTTAGATTATGTGGAGGAGTGTGTCTGGCTGCAGGTCCTTAGATTATGTGGAGGAGTGTGTCTGGCTGCAGGTCCTTAGATTATGTGGAGGAGTGTGTCTGGCTGCAGGTCCTTAGATTATGTGGAGGAGTGTGTCTGGCTTTGTCTCTGGTTATGTCCAAAAATGGCATCCTTCTTAATTGCGCTACTTCTGACCTGGGCCCATCGTTCACTATGGGTATAGGGTGCCATTCCAGACTCAAACCCTGTTTCTGGCTATCCTTATAGTGCAAAGGGAAAGGATCACTGCTGCTACCTCGCTCTCCAACCAAGGTGCATAAATTTAAGCGCAAACTGAAGAAGAGAGGCTATTCAGCAACACTTGGAGGACAATGAAATTAAATAAATAATCTATTGCTAATACCCATCCTCCCAAATGATCTGCATTCTCTGGATTCTCATAGGCATACTTTCACCCAGCGGCGCAAATTTGGTTTTAAAAGTGGGTGGACATCATTTTTATAATACATTTTTTAATCCAGCTGGATAAACACTCCAAAACAGTTTACCCGACCACTTGGAGGCATCAACATGGTCCTAAAGCACACCGTTGCCTCGTTTTGTATCACATTCCTGTCAGCAGCATACCACCCTGCATACCACTACTGGCTTGCTTCTGAAGCTAAGCAGGGTTGGTCCTGGTCAGGCCCTGGATGGGAGACCAGATGCTGCTGGAAGTGGTGTTGGAGGGCCAGTAGGAGGCACTCTTTCCTCTGGTCTAAAAAAAAAAAATATATATATATATATCCCAATGCCCCAGGGCAGTGATTGGGGACACTGCCCTGTGTAGGGTGCCGTCTTTCGGATGGGACGTTAAACGGGTGTCCTGACTCTCTGAGGTCATTAAAGATCCCATGGCACTTATCGTAAGAGTAGGGGTGTTAACCCCGGTGTCCTGGCTAAATTCCCAATCTGGCCCTCAAACCATCATGGTCACCTAATAATCCCCAGTTTACAATTGGCTCATTCATCCCCCTCCTCTCCCCTGTAACTATTCCCCAGGTCGTTGCTGCAAATGAGAACGTGTTCTCAGTCAACTTACCTGGTAAAATAACGGTAAAATAAAAAAAATAAAAAAAAAATAAAATTCCAATGATAAAACTGGGGGGGACAAAAATGCCATTTTAGAATTTGGGGGGGACATGTCCCCCCATCCCCAGTGAAAGTTGAGCCCCTGCTTTCACCTATCCAGTCATGACAGATCAGTCATTGCAGTTAAGAAGGGAGAATAGTTTTTTTTTTTAAGAAAGTGGTATAAGACTGTGTTAGCATGCTGAGCTAAAGTGTATGAATTAGCTTAGGGAGCTAACACAAGCCTTAAGGTCTAAGGCTAGGTGGCTCATCACTTGAGCGTTGTTCACCGAACCACTTCCATTACCGTTATTGAGTAGCTATGGCCTGGCCTGGGATCTCTACTTGGATTGCTCAGCCTCAGCTTCGTGTGTGTGTGTGTGTGCAGAAATACACACAGTGGGCATTCAAGGGCAGTTGATAGGCTTACATTCCCTACAGCTGATTATAATTTGAATAGTATCTGGCTGTCTGCGTTTCTATGACCCTTTCAAAGCATACATTCTGATTATTTCCCCCACCAGGCAGTGTCACAAAAAAGGTGTTTTGTTCCTGATCAGAATCATCTATTTTTATTTCTGAGTTGAAAAACACAAAGTGGTTTTACAAGCACTGCTTGGGGGGTGGAAACAGCCAGCACAGCTACGTTGATTCAGACCAGCCAACCCTAGTCTGCAGTTTACCAGACATTACTTTACTCGAGGTAGAAGTTGCCACCCTAACCACAGATCTAGGATCAGTTACATTACCTAAAACCGTAATCTTAGCAAATAGGGGGATAAAGACATTTCTGATATAAAATCAGTGCTTAGAGGCAATGTCTACTGTACCTATTCCCTATCTGTTTCTCCCCCTATTGGCTAAGATTAGAACCAGGATTGGAACACCTTGTCCTAGCTCGGTGAGCTCCTTTAACTGTCCTCTGTTCAAGTAAAAGGGGAGAAACCTAATTGGGCTATAGTGTGTGTATTGGGATCAGGTTTGCTCACTCCCTCTTCTTGTTCCCCACAGGAAGCTACTTTGCCAACCACTTCATCATGGGCGGGGAGAAGTTTGACTCCACCCACCCCGAGGGATACCTGTTCGGAGAGAACACCGACCTCAACTTCCTGGGAATCAGACCAGTGGCGGTACTGATTCTCACACTAAGCTACACTACACTAAACCTGGGTTCAAATACTATTTACTATTTAAGGTATTTAAATTACTTTCAAAGACATTTGGAAGTAAGTATTCAGATATTTTTAATTTTAAAAGGGAAGTTGTCGAACATTGGAATGTATTTAGAAATACACTTGGCAAGTATTTGAAAATACTCAAATACACTCCCATGCATTTAACTCAGGTATTTGAAATCCTTGCCGTTTTTCTCTCTCGCTGTTCTTCTCTCTCTCTCTGTGTTTTGCTCTCTCTACATTTTAGTCATTTAGCAGAAGCTTTTATCCAGAGTGACTTACAGTAGTGAGTGCATACATTTTCGTATTGGTCTCCCGTGAGAATCAAACCCACAACCCTGGCATTGCAAGCACCATGCTCTACCAACTGAGCTACACAGGATATCCCTGTCTCTCTCTTTCTCTGTCTCTCTGTCTCTCTCAAATTCCGTTATATAAGTCATCCTGCCCTCTCTAAGCAGATGGCAATGTAGAGCCACATCTCTCTTCCCCACTCACTACATCTCTCTCCTCTCTCCCGGAGTTGTTAACTGTGATCTGCAGCACAGGTCTAGTGCATTTGAAATGAAATTGAGCCCTACTCTGGATTTGTACAGCTGTGTGTGTGTGTACTTGCGTGCCACTGGAAGTACACAGGCCTGTGATGTTGGGGATTTAGACAGCAGCTTACTGCTGTAATTATGGTTGGAAAAGGATAGTATATTACTGGAAACTTTTAACGTTTACTGGTAAACTACCAGAATTTTGCTATCTTTCAAGGATTTGAAGTAATCTCACAAGACATGGAGTGGCCCTTTTGGCTATTTTAGATTATCACAGGTATTTGTAATTATCTCTGGCCCTCTGTGTAGCCTTATCACATGTCAATTATATCACACCATTAAATAAGATTATTTAAATATAAACAAATAGTGCTTTAAAGCTTTGTCATTCTATCTTAAATATAAACCACAAAGTTAATGAATACCATTGGTGTTTAATATGCGCATTTCAGCATAATATCCTTTTTTTTAGGCACTTTTATTTATTTGACTAAAACAATATGTATTTGTTATCAATGTGGTCAAACTGGTGGCAGTTGTGAAGAAAAGTCAATAGTTGGAGGAGTTGAAGAGAATAATGCCGTTGTTGATTAGATGTTTTTGTTCATTAATTAGGCTATTTTCTCTTGAACCATATGGTCTATCTACTAGAAAGTCATGGAAGAATATGGACACATACAGTTGAAGTCTGAAGTTTACATACACCTTAGCCAAATACATTTAAACTCCGTTTTTCACAGTTCCTGACATTTAATCCTCGTAAAAATTCCCTGTTTTAGGTCAGTCAGGATCACCACTTTATTTTAATAATGTGAAATGTCAGAATAATTTTATTCTTATTTTATTTCTTTCATCACATTCCCAGTGGGTCAGGAGTTTACATACACTCAATTAGTTTTTGGTAGCATTGCCTTTAAATTGTTTAACTTGGCTCAAACGTTTCGGGTAGCCTTCCACAAGCTACCCACAATAAGTTGGGTAATTTTGGCCCATTCCTCCTGACAGAGCTGGTGTAACTGAGTCAGTTTTGTAGGCCTCCTTGCTCGATATATATATATATCGATGGTCATTATGGCCAAACAGTTTTATTTTTGTTTCATCAAACCAGAGGACATTTCTCTAAAAAGTACGATCTTTGTCCCCATGTGCAGTTGCAAACCGTAGTCTGGCTTTTTTATCGCGGTTTTGGAGCAGTGGCTTCTTCCTTGCTGAGCGGCCTTTCAGGTTATGTCGATATAGGACTCGTTTTACTGTGGATATAGATACTTTTGTGCCTGTTTCCTCCAGCATCTTCACAAGGTGATATTAATATGGCGCCGGAAGAAATGGCAGCAGTTTTACGGGTACCCAACCAATTGTGGTTTTTTTCGCATTATTTGTAACTTATTTTGTACATAATGTTTCTGCAACCGTATCTTACGGCAAAAAAGAGCTTCTGGATATCAGGACGGCGATCACTCACCTCGGTTTAGACAAATATTTTTTCTACAACAAGGAGTACGCACAGGACATTCTCCAAACACCCGAAAGGGCCGACACTCCCGTTATTTGCAAGAGGAAGCGACGCAGGTACAGAGGACAAAGAGCCGGATGCCTCGTTAGGACCCGGAGAAGGCGAGTGGGAAAGCTGCCGTTACCGTCAATACTACTCACCAACGTGCAATCATTGGACAATAAATTAGACGAGGTACAATCACGAATATCTTACCAACAGGACATTAAAACTGTAATTTCCTATGTTTCACAGAATCGTGGCTGAATGACGACATGGATATTCAGCTAGCGGGATACACGCTGCACCGGCAAGATAAAACAGCACACTCCAGTAAGACGAGAGGGGGGCAGTCTGTGCATATTTGTAAACAACAGCTGGTGCACGAAATCTAAGGAAGTCTCTAGATTTTGCTCGCCTGAAGTAGAGAATATTGTGATAAATTGCAGGCCACACTACTTGCCTTGGGAGTTTTCAGCAATACTTTTCGTGGCTGTTTATTTACCACCACAGACAGATGCTGGCACTAAGACCGCACTCAGTTAGCTGTATAAGGAAATAAGCAAACAGGAAACCACTAACCCAGAGGCGGCGCTCCTTGTGGCCGGAGGCTTTAATCCAGGGAAACTTAAATCAGTTCTACCAAATTTCTATCAACATGTTAAATGTGCAACCAGAGGGAAAAAAATTGTAGATCACCTGTACTCCACACACAGAGATGCGTACAAGTCTCTCCCTCACCTTCCATTTGGTAAATCCGACCACAACTCTATCCTCCTGATTCCTGCTTACAAGCAAAAATTAAAGCAGGAAGCACCAGTGACTCGGTCTATAAAAAAGTGGTCAGATTAAGCAGATCCTGAACTACAGGACTGTTTTGTTATCCCAGACTGGAACATGTTCCAGGATTCTTCCAATAGCATTGAGGAGTACACCACATCAGTCACTGGCTTCATCAATAAGTGCATCGAGGACGTCGTCCCCACAGTGACTGTACGTACATACCCCAACCAGAAGCCATGGATTACAGACAACATTCGCACTGAGCTAAAGGGTAGAGCTGCCGCTTTCAAGGTGCGAAACTCTAACCCGGAAGCTTACAAGAAATCCTGCTATGCCCTGCGACGAACCATCAAACAGGCAAAGCGTCAATACAGGGCTAAGATTGAATCATACTACACCGGCTCCGACGCTCATCTTATGTGGCAGGGCGTGCAAACTATTACAGTCTACAAAGGGAAGCACAGCCGCAAGCTGCCCAGTGACACGAGCCTACCAGATGAGCTAAATCACTTCTATGCTCGCTTCGAGGCAAGCAACACTGAGGCATGCATGAGAGCGTCAGCAGTTCCGGACGACTGTGTGATCACGCTCTCCGTAGCCGACGTGAGTAAGACCTTTACACAGGTCAACATACACAAGGCTGCGGGGACAGACGGATTACCAGGACGTGTGCTCTGGGCATGTGCTGACCAACTGGCAGGTGTCTTCACTGACATTTTCAACATGTCCCTGATTGAGTCTGTAATACCAACATGTTTCAAGCAGACCACCATAGTCCCTGTGCCCAAGAACCCAAAGGCAACTTGCCTAAATGACTACTGACCCATAGCACTCACATCCGTAGCCATGAAGTGCTTTGAAAGGTTGGTAATGGCTCACATCAACACCATTATCCCAGAAACCACTCCAATTTGCATACAGCCCAAATGGATCCACAGATGATGCAATCTCTATTGCACTCCACACTGCCCTTTCCCACCTGGACAAAAGGAACACTTATGTGAGAATGCTATTCATTGACTACAGCTCAGCGTTCAACACCATAGTACCCTCAAAGCTCATCACTAGGCTAAGGATCCTAGGACTAAACACCTCCCTCTGCAACTGGATCCTGGACTTCCTGAAGGGCTGCCGCCAGGTGGTGAGGGTAGGTAGCAACACATCTGCCACACTGATCCTCAACACTGGAGCTCCCCAGGGGTGCATGCTCAGTTCCCTCCTGTACTCCCTGTTCACCCACGACTGCATGGCCAGGCACGACTCCAAAACCATCATTAAGATTGCAGACGACACAACAGTGGTAGGCCTGATCACCGACAACGACGAGACAGCCTATAGGGTGGAGGTCAGAGACCTGGCCAGGTGGTGCCAGAATAACAACCTATCCCTCAACGTAACCAAGACTAAGGAGATGATTGTGGACTACAGGAAAAGGAGGACTGAGCACGCCCCCATTCTCATCGATGGGGCTGTAGTGGAGCAGGGTGAGAGCTTCAAGTTCCTTTGTATCAACAATAAACTATAATGGTCCAAACACACCTAAACTGTCGTGAAGAGGGCACGACAAAGCCTATTCCCCCTCAGGAAACTAAAAAGATTTGGCTGCAACGTCGAGAGCATCCTGACTGGTTGCATCACTGCCTTGTATGGCAATTGCTCGGCCTCTGACCGCAAGGCACTACAGAGGTACGGGGCTGTATGCACTACCATCACTGGGGCTAAGCTGCCTGCCATCCAGGACCTCTACACCAGGCAGTGTCAGAGGAAGGCCCTAAAAATTGTCAAAGACGGCAGCCACCCCAGTCATGGACTATTCTCTCTACTACCGCAGGGCAAGCGGCACCGGAGTGCCAAGTCTAGGACAAAAAGGCTTCTCAACAGTTTTTACCCCCAAGCCATAAGACTCCTGAACAGGTAATCAAATGGCTTCCCGGACTATTTGCATTGTGTGCCCCCCCCCAACCCCTCTTTTACGCAGCTGCTACTCTCTGTTTATCATATATGCATAGTCACTTTAACTATACATGTACAGTCGTGGCCAAAAAGTTTTGAGAATGACACAAATATTAATTTCCACAAAGTTTGCTGCTTCAGTGTCTTTAGATATTTTTGTCAGATGTTACTATGGAATGCTGAAGTATAATTACAAGCGTTTCATAAGTGTCAAAGGCTTTTATTGACAATTACATCAAGTTGATGCAAAGAGTCAATATTTGCAGTGTTGACCCTTCTTTTTCAAGACCTCTGCAATCCGCCCTGGCATGCTGTCAATTAACTTCTGGGCCACATCCTGACTAATGGCATTCTTGCATAATAAATGCTTGGAGTTTGTCAGAATTTGTGTGTTTTTGTTTGTCCACCCGCCTCTTGAGGATTGACCACAAGTTCTCAGTGGGATTAAGGTCTGGGGAGTTTCCTGGCCATGGACCCAAAATATTGATGTTTTGTTCCCCGAGCCACATAGTTATCACTTTTGCCTTATGGCAAGGTGCTCCATCATGCTGGAAAAGGCATTGTTCGTCACCAAACTGTTCCTGGATGGTTGGGAGAAGTTGCTCTCGGAGGATGTGTTGGTACCATTCTTTATTCATGGCTTTGTTCTTAGGCAAAATTGTGAGTGAGCCCACTCCCTTGGCAGAGAAGCAACCCCACACATGAATGGTCTCAGGATGCTTTACTGTTGGCATGACACAGGACTGATGGTGGCACTCAACTTGTCTTCTCCGGACAAGTTTTTTTCCGGATGCCCCAAACAATCGGAAAGGGGATTCATCAGAGAAAATGACTTTACCCCAGTCCTTAGCAGTCCAATCCCTATACATTTTGCAGAATATCAGTCTGTCCCGGATGTTTTTCCTAGAGAGAAGTGGTTTCTTTGCTGCACTTCTTGACACCAGGCCATCCTCAAAGTCTTCGCCTCACTGTGCGTGCAGATGCACTCACACCTGCATGCTGCCATTCCTGAGCAAGCTCTGTACTGGTGGTGCTCCGATCCTGCAGCTGAATCAACTTTAGGAGACGTTCCTGGCGCTTGCTGGACTGTCTTGGGCGCCCTGAAGCCTTCTTCACAACAATTGAACCCCTCTCCTTGAAGTTCTTGATGATCCGATAAATGGTTGATTTAGGTGCAATCTTACTAGCAATATCCTTGCCTGTGAAGCCCTTTTTGTGCAAAGCAATGATGACGGCACGTGTTTCATTGCAGGTAACCATGGTTGACAGAGGAAGAACAATGATTCCAAGTCATGACATTTTCTGGAATTTTCCAAGGTGTTTAAAGGCACAGTCAACTTAGTGTATGTAAACTTCTGACCCACTGGAATTGTGATACAGTGAATTATAAGTGAAGCAATCTTTCTGTAAACAATTGTTGGAAAAATTACTTGTGTCAAGCACAAAGTAGACGTCCTAACCGACTTGCCAAAACTATAGTTTGTTAACAATAAATTTGTGGAGTGGTTGAAAAACAAGTTTTAATTACTCCAACCTAAGTGTATGTAAACATCCGACTTCAACTGTACATAAAAAATGAGTACTATATATAAATACATTTTTAAAAGTTATTAAAGTATAAATGACCAAATTTACGATAGATTGTCACACATTTTCTGTTAATTACTGAAGATTCCGGTAACTTTGTTTTCCAGGTAGGGTTGCAAAGCTACCAGTAATCTACCTGAGTCACATTTAAGACTACAGAGAGAAAGAGGGGAGTGTGTGTGTGTGTGTGTGTGCTTGCATGTTCAGATCCCATAGCAGAACTCTACTGGTGTGTGTTTTTTGAATGTGTCGGTATTCCGTATTTTAACACATCTGGGCCCAGCAGGAGCCTTTCCTGGAAACCACACACACACACACACTCACACCTCCCCCCAGAGGAGCGGTGTAGAGGTATCCAACCACATCCTCCCTCCCTACTGGATGGCATGTTCCATAGAGGTTCTTCTATACACATTTTACAGTACATTCAGTCATTTAGCAGACACTTATCCAGAATGACTTACAAAAAGTGCATTCATCTAAAATAAGTAAACAACCGCAGATCAAGGTCACTAACCTGTTTTCTAAAATGGCACGTTATCAGCCTGATCGTGCCAGGAATAAAGAAGTATAAACCACACCTTCAACATAATGCATTTGAGATAGTTTAATGCAGGAAAGGTTACAAGGTATGAATGTAGAATAATGTTATTCAGAATGAATTTGAGTATGGAATGAGGTTGGATGATTGTTAGATGGTTGTAGAATGGAAGAGTCTTGAAAGGTGCCGTCAGAGATGGTGTTGCAAGATGGAGAGGAAAACTAGATGATTTAAGTGACGGCTCGGGATGGTTGAGACATCGTGATGGTTCGGGATGGTTGAGGCATCGTGATGGTTCGGGATGGTTGAGACATCGTGATGGTTCGGGATGGTTGAGGCATCGTGATGGTTCGGGATAGTTGAGACATCGTGATGGTTCGGGATGGTTGAGGCATCGTGATGGTTCGGGATGGTTGAGGCATCGTGATGGTTCGGGATGGTTGAGACATCGTGATGGTTCGGGATGGTTGAGACATCGTGATGGTTCGGGATGGTTGAGGCATCGTGATGGTTCGGGATGGTTGAGGCATCGTGATGGTTCGGGATGGTTGAGGCATCGTGATGGTTCGGGATGGTTGAGACATCGTGATGGTTCGGGATGGTTGAGGCATCGTGATGGTTCGGGATGGTTGAGGCATCGTGATGGTTCGGGATGGTTGAGGCATCGTGATGGTTCGGGATGGTTGAGGCATCGTGATGGTTCGGGATGGTTGAGGCATCGTGATGGTTCGGGATGGTTGAGGCATCGTGATGGTTCGGGATGGTTGAGGCATCGTGATGGTTCGGGATGGTTGAGGCATCGTGATTGTTGACGGAGCTTGATGGCTCAGGATGTTTGGTGGCGCTTAATGGTTGGTGCAGGTTGATGGTTGGTGGAGGATGATGGTTGGTGGTTGGTGGAGGTTGATGGTTGGTGGTGGTTGATGGTTGGTGGTGGTTGATGGTTGGTGGCGCTTAATGGTTGGTGCAGGTTGATGGTTGGTGGAGGTTGATGGTTGGTGGTGGTTGATGGTTGATGGTTGGTGGAGGTTGGTGGAGGTTGATGGTTGGTGGAGGTTGGTGGAGGTTAATGGTTGGTGCAGGTTGATGGTTGGTGGAGGATGATGGTTGGTGGAGGTTGATGGTTGGTGGAGGTTGATGGTTGGTGGTTGGTGGAGGTTGATGGTTGGTGGAGGTTGGTGGTGGTTGGTGGAGGTTGATGGTTGGTGGTTGGTGGTGGTTGGTGGTTGGTGGTGGTTGATGGTTGGTGGTGGTTGATGGTTGGTGGTGGTTGGTGGTTGGTGGTGGTTGATGGTTGGTGGTGGTTGGTGGTTGGTGGTGGTTGATGGTTGGTGGTGGTTGGTGGTTGGTGGTGGTTGATGGTTGGTGGTGGTTGATGGTTGGTGGTTGATGGTTGGTGGAGGTTGGTGGTGGTTGATGGTTGGTGGAGGTTGATGGTTGGTGGTTGGTGGTTGGTGGTGGTTGATGGTTGGTGGAGGTTGATGGTTGGTGGTGGTTGGTGGAGGTTGATGGTTGGTGGTTGGTGGTGGTTGATGGTTGGTGGAGGTTGATGGTTGGTGGAGGTTGGTGGAGGTTGGTGGAGGTTGGTGGTGGTTGATGGTTGGTGGAGGTTGATGGTTGGTGGTTGGTGGTGGTTGGTGGTTGGTGGAGGATGATGGTTGGTGGAGGTTGATGGTTGGTGGTGGTTGGTGGTTGGTGGTGGTTGATGGTTGGTGGAGGATGATGGTTGGTGGTTGGTGGTGGTTGGTGGTTGGTGGTTGGTGGTGGTTGGTGGTGGTTGGTGGTTGGTGGAGGTTGATGGTTGGTGGTTGGTGGTGGTTGATGGTTGGTGGTTGGTGGAGGTTGGTGGTTGGTGGAGGTTGATGGTTGGTGGAGGTTGGTGGAGGTTGGTGGTGGTTGATGGTTGGTGGTTGATGGTTGGTGGTGGTTGATGGTTGGTGGTTGGTGGAGGTTGGTGGTTGGTGGAGGTTGGTGGTGGTTGATGGTTGGTGGAGGTTGGTGGTTGGTGGTGGTTGATGGTTGGTGGAGGTTGGTGGTTGGTGGTGGTTGATGGTTGGTGGTTGGTGGTTGGTGGTTGGTGGTTGGTGGTGGTTGGTGGTTGGTGGTGGTTGGTGGTTGGTGGTGGTTGGTGGTTGGTGGTTGGTGGTGGTTGGTGGTGGTTGGTGGTTGGTGGTGGTTGATGGTTGGTGGTGGTTGGTGGTTGGTGGAGGTTGATGGTTGGTGGTGGTTGGTGGTTGGTGGAGGTTGGTGGTGGTTGGTGGTTGGTGGAGGTTGGTGGTGGTTGATGGTTGGTGGAGGTTGGTGGTTGGTGGTGGTTGATGGTTGGTGGTGGTTGGTGGTTGGTGGAGGTTGGTGGTTGGTGATGGTTGGTGGTGGTTGATGGTTGGTGGTTGGTGGAGGTTGGTGGTTGGTGATGGTTGGTGGTTGGTGGTGGTTGATGGTTGGTGGTGGTTGGTGGTTGGTGGAGGATGATGGTTGGGGAGGATGTTGCTTGGTCGTCGCATGGATCGGGAAGGGGAGATGAAGACTGTTGGGGTGGGAGTCCTGGTGGTCTCTGCTTCTCAGCACAGAGTTAATCCCCCTTATGGACCCTTAAAAACAGGGAGAAGGGAGGAGACCGGTGGTGGAGGGATGATGGATGACGGGTGGTGGAGGGATGAGAAATACAACAACAGATTAGGATAACAGGATCTGGATACTATAGACGCAGCCGTTCACTGGCGAGGAGATTGTTGAGAGGGGAGGAGATTTAATTTGTTACAGGTGTCGTCTTTCCTCCCAAACTTTAGTTACTTTACACAGACATCATAATGTCAGTTAAATAGTTAAGCGTTGGACATTTTGTATTTTTGACCCACTCAACTCTCTTCTTACACAGTCAGCAACAAAAACACAGTACACCGGGGAAAGACGCTCAGATTGTGCAAAGTCCAGTAATAAAAGTGGGGAAAGAATGGGGGGTGAAGTATCCAGGACAATGCTTTGCACTAACCCACCTGATTCAACTGATCAAGGGCTTGGTGATTAGTTGATCAGATCATGTGACGCTTTTGTCATTGTTATTGATGTGACCTTTTGTGATTGGTTCCTTTACAGTTTCCCTATGCGGCCCCGCCTCCTCAGGAGCCAGTAAAGACGCTACGAAGCCTTATAAACATCCGTAAAGATACACTGAGGCTCGTACGGTGAGTATCTCACACACAATTTACTTCTAGTTTATATCCCCTTCATTATTATTTTACTTATGCTTACAGATGTAAGATCTTAATTGCATCACCCTTTTGTTGCTGAGAATTTTACCGCATAGCAGGAAATGCAAACTTGTAGTGTTTCTGAGGTTTAAAAAGGCTTCTAAAGTTTGTAATTTCCACTTTTTTAAATTGTCAGACTTGATTTTCTCAAAGGAAAATGTTTTAACCCCTACCAAAAAGGTCCATTAATTATAATCCACATAATAAATCCGGATTCTTTAGGATTCTTTCCCTCCTGTCTCAAACCGGCTCAAATTAAAATCCTACATCTGTAGTCTGTTTTATTGCACTAGTCCAACATCTTAACTTCTCCCCCTAGAAACAAATAGCTGGCCGGAGGCTTTCACAAGCTTTGGTTGTGGGTTGCCGAGCTTACTCCCTATACTGTTATTACATTATTGTAACGGTGTGTAGATGACGCTAGCTGTCTTTATGCATGCTGGCAGGTGTAGTGAGGACCTGAAACTGCCAGGGGAGGACGTGGCAGGGAAAAGCAAAGCCTGTTACAACATAGAGTTCACCTTCGACGCTGACACACAGGTGGCCATCACAATCTACTATCAAGCTATAGAGGAGTTCCACAACGGAGTGCCTATGTAAGTGTGTGTGTGTGTGTGTGTGTGTGTGTGTGTGTGTGTGTGTGTGTGTGCATGTTTATCTCTTCTAACTCTCTGCATCTCTCCTATAGCTACATTCCCCAGGACAGCTCTCTCCAGTCAGAGACGGTGCACTTTAAGAGAGGAGTCTGTCAGCAGTTCTGTCTGCCCTCCCACTCCATCAATCTGTCGGAGTGGGCCGATGAGGAGGTACGGTCTGTGTGTGTGTTTATGCATATTACTAACGAAGTATGTGTGTTTTCAGTGTATAACCTCTCTTTATCTCACCCTCTTTTCTCTCTTCTACCACCCCATCTCTCTGTCTCGCTCTCTCTCTCTTCCTCCACCCTCTCTCTCTCTTTCTCTCTCTCTGTCTCGCTCTCTCTCGCTCTCTCTCGCTCTCTGTCTCGCTCTCTCTCTCTCTCTCTCTCGCTCTCGCTCTCTCTCCTGCTCTTTCTAGTTGCTGTTTGACATGGATAAGGATGTGTTTCCCATGGTCGTTCAAGCGACAGTAGACGAGGGGGAAGATCACATGGGTCACTCCCATGTACTCCTGGCCACCTTTGAGAAGGTAAGGAGCTTTAAGTCTGATGTGTTGTAGGATTGTAAGTAAAGTGTTACATTTACAACGTGTTGAAGTATGTCAACTTTTACTCATTAGGTATCTTAATGTTTGTCTGACATGTTTTGAAATGTTTGACTCTTAAAAGTATCCCACTGGGCACAAACTGGTTGAATCAACGTTGTTTTCCACATCATTTCAACAACAACAAAATTTATATGATAACATTGAATCAAGGTGGAAAACTGATTTCAGTCATCAAAATGTTTGTCTTTTTTTCATCCAACTTTTAAGCTAAATCCAATGACATGCTTCAAATGTTTGTTGATTTCACGTTGAATTCACGTTAGTTGTCAACTCAATCAAATGTAAAGACTAGATGTTGAAATGCCGCCTGTGTCCAGTGGGATTGGATTGTTACAAGCGTCAGCTAAGTATCTACTGTTTGTTCCACAGCACATGGATGGGAGCTACTGTGTCAAACCTCTGAAACAGAAACAAGTGGTAAGTTTGTTTCTACCAAGTCCTTTTCCTCTCTCTCTCTGTCTTCTCTCTATTGCTCTCTTGTCTCACTCTGTATTCTATCTTGCCCCCCTCTCTTTCCTGCCTGTTATTGCCTCCTCCCTTCTCCTCCAAACCCTCTCTCCCCCTTTCACCATTCTTCCTGGTATGTTTTATAGTGAAACCTTCTCTCTCTCATCCCCAACATGTTTCTTCTCCAGGTGGATGGGGTGAGTTACCTTCTTCAGGAGATCTACGGCATCGAGAACAAGTACAACAGCCAAGAATCAAAGGTACCAAGTTGAGAATTTGGTTGTTTAGGACATGGACTAGTGAACACCTGATTTAACTCATTGAGGGCATGATGATTAATTGCCAAGTTGAATCAGGTATTTTTTTTGTCCGGGGCTACAATAAAACTATGCACTGTTGGAGGTACTGGAGGACTGGAGTTGGGAACCATTGCTCTAACCAGTTCTACAGAGAGTCATTTTGAAAGTTTTGAACAAAAAGCATTGTGTTCAGTAGTCCATGCCCTAAACACACTCGGTTAGATTATATGGACAGTGAATCTCATTTTTACTGTGTTTGACCAAGCTACCATACTGCTCTCTGAATGTAGTGATGTCCTAATTGATTGATTGATTGATTGATGTCCCCAGGTTGCGGATGATGAGATCAGTGATAACAGTGCGGAGTGTGTGGTGTGTCTGTCGGACGTACGCGACACACTCATCCTGCCCTGCAGACACCTGTGTCTCTGTAATGCCTGCGCAGACACTCTCCGCTACCAGGCCAACTGCTGCCCCATATGCAGACTGCGTGAGTCTATAATGTCTATAATGCTACAAAAGACCTTTGTAAGCCATACGTTGGCATTTGTGAGCTTCATAGCAATACCTAATACATTCTCAGTTAAATCAAATCACATGTTATTTGTTACATGCACCGAATACAACAGGTGTAGAACTTACAGTGAAATGCTTACTTACAAACCCTTAACCAACAATGCTGTTTTAAGGAAAATAAGTGTTTAAGTAAAAAATAACAAATAGTTAAAGAGCAGCATTAAGATAACAGTAGCAAGGCTATATACAGGGAGTACCGGTACAGAGTCAATGTACAGGTTAGTCGAGGTAATTGAGGCAATATGTAAATGTAGGTAGAGTTAAAGTGACTATACATAGATAATAACCAGAGAGTAGCAGCAGCGTAAACGAGGGGCGGTGGGGGACAATGCAAATAGTTTGATTAGCTGTTCAGGAGTCTTATGGCTTGGGGGTAAAAGCTGTGAAAAAGCCTTTTGAACCTAGACTCCGGTACCGCTTGGTGTGCGTGCGGTAGCAGGGAGAACAGTCTATGACTGGGGTGGCTGGAGTCTTTGGCAATTTCTTGGGCCTTCCTCTGACACCGCCTGGTATAGAGGTCCTGGATGGCAGGAAGCTTGGCTCCAGTGATGTACTGGGTCGTACGCACTACCCTCTGTAGTGCCTTGCGGTTGGAGGCCGAGCAGTTACCATACCAGTCGGGATGCTCTCGATGGTTCAGCTGTAGAACTTTTTGAGGATCTGAGGACCCATGCCAAATCTTTTCAGTCTCCTGAGGGGGAATTGGCTTTGTCGTGCCCTCTTCATGACTGTTTGGACCATTCTAGTTTGTTGGTGATGTGGACACCAAGGAACTTGAAGCTCTCAACCTGCTCCACTACAGCCCCGTCGATGAGAATGGGGTTTGCTCGGTCCTCCTTTTCCTGTAGTGCACAATCATCTCCCTTTGTCTTGCTGACGTTGAGAGGTTGTTATCCTGGCACCACACGGCCAGGTCTCTGACCTCCTCCCTATAGGCTGTCTCATCGTTGTCGGTGATCAGGCCTACCACTGTTGTGTCGTCAGCAGACTTAATGATGGTCTTGGAGTTGTGACTGGCCATCCAGTCATGGGTGAACAAGGAGTACAGGAGGGGACTGAGCATGCACCCCTGAGGGGAAGCCGTGTTGAGGAGCAGCGTGGCAGATGTGTTGTTGCCTACCCTTACCACCTGGGGGTGGCCCATCAGGAAGTCCAGGATCCAGTTGCAGAGGGAGGTGTTTATTCCCAGGGTCCTTAGCTTATTGATGAGCTTTGAGGGCACTATGGTGTTGAACGCTGAGCTTTAGTCAATGAATAGCATTCTCACATAGGTGTTCCTTTTGTCCAGGTGGGAAAGGGCAGTGTTGAGTGCAATAGAGATTGCATCATCTGTGGATCTGTTTGAGCGGTATGCAAATTGGAGTGGGTCTAGGGTTTCTGGGATAATGGTGTTGATGTGAGCCATGACTAGCCTTTCAAAGCACTTCATGGCAGACGTGAGTGCTATGGGTCGGTAGTCATTTAGGCAGGTTACCTTAGTGTTCTTGGGCACAGGGACTAATAGTCTAACTGTTACCCCATCTGCAGACTATGTGAGTCTATAATGCTGCATAAGACCTTCGTAAGCCATACTCTGGTATGCATAAAACCACCACATCAATACTTAAAGACCCACCTCAGAGGAAGTTGCTGCACCTATTTCGAGTAATTCCCATCCTAGCGCTGAAATTCTCGTTTAGCTTCCACCTCGAAGACTGACACAGGCTGCTAATGCATGTTCAGGAATTGGAGGGTGGAAAATGTTGTGGTGATTTTCAAGTGTAGCAGAGAAATAACAACCAATAAGGCATTGACTGTCAGCTGTCAGTGTAACTAGCTAGCATGCTAACCTTTGCCAGCTAATGAAAGTTGTGTGAGCACCATTTCAGTTAAGACGGGGACACTGTAAGTCAGGTGAAAATAATTATTTCAGAAAGAGACTAGCAGCCTACCTGTCAAGAGGTCAGTCACAGCTAAACCCTGCCTATAGTTGTTGACATGTTGAGGGTTGACGTTTGTCTGACTCTTACTGTTTGATAATTCCATGAAACTGTGTCGGATTCCAGACATCATTAGTGTTTGGACATGCACACGGATATGATCAAATAGCTATATTCTTCGTTCTCTCTCTTATCATTTTAGCAAGCTAGCTAGCTAGCTAAATATCAATGTTTGTTTTGCATGGTCCGGTGCCCCGGGTGGGTGGAGATTTCTCTTTAGGATTAATTGAATGGTCAAAAAGGAGCAAACCCTGCAGACCTGGGGCCGTGGGCCATGCAAAACCATTTATCTTAGGGCGACAAGGGGAGCGGGGTTCCAAAATGCAATCATATCATGCAATTTTACTATCGATAATATGGTCATATTTTTTTCATGTAGACTAGCTCAGTTATAAGTTACATTTGACAAAATATCCAATATGCATTATGATAATTTTCTGGTAAAAAAAGGGGAGGTGCAAAAACAGTTTCACCGCGACTCGCAAACTTTGTAGTTGTTTCTGATTAATAAACAATGCCATATTGGTGGGTGGTACCATTCAAATAAAACCCAGCACTGAAACAAAACTTTGGCAAAAAAATAATTTATAGGTCATTTCATAGTAAAATAAATGTCATAGGCACGAATTTGCACAAAGTGTGCAGTTTTTGTCACTTTAAGCCCAAATATATCATACTTTGACTAAAACAATTACTTATTGACTTACATTGTTGTGCAGCATCATGGGTAAGCTCTGGCCATCTTTCAACTCGAAAAAATTGAATTCTACTGATGTGGGCGTTTAGTCATGTTATAATGCGTCCTTAGCGTTCCGGGCCCTGCTGCAGATCCGAGCCATGAGGAAGAAGCTGAGTCCTCTCTCTCCTGCCGGGTTTAACCCCGTTATCACCTCCCAGACCTCTGACTCAGAGGAACACTCGGTATGATATATACAAACACTGCTTTTGTTCTTAAATACAGCGTATAGCAACATGACATCTCATCTCCTTTTTTCGTTCCCCCCAGGCGTCGGACCACATCCCCCCAGGTTATGAGGCCGTGTCTCTCCTGGAGGCTCTGAACGGGCCCCTGAGCGTGTCTCCCTCGGCCCCCCCTCTGCAGGACCTCTCTGGGGGCCACGTCTCAGGGACCCTGCCCCACTATAGCAGTGAGACCCACCCAGCCCCGGCACGCTCCATGTCCCCCCTGGACCACTCCAACTCCAGCCAGGGACTCAAACTGAAGAAGAGCGGCTCCAAGTGAGAGGAGCATACACTTGAAGACACAGGTTGTGTCCCAAATGACACCAAATTCCCTATATAATGCACTACTTTTGACCACTACCCTATTGGCCCTGGTCAAAAGTAGTGCACTACATGGGGAATAGGGTGCCTTTTGGGATGCATATATGCATACAAACATACTGTACATTTGAATAGGAATTAATTTCCTAGGACTTTTAAAGGTTTAGGTAATATAATATCTTTCTTTCGGGACAAAGGTAGTGTTGTGAGTGTTTGTTGTGGTGTTTATGATTCTGACTGCTACATTATGGGATGTGTCAGGTCTCTCTCCCAGAATTCTTCGGTGCTGCCCGAGGAGGAGGACGAGAAGTCAGAACGCAGTGAATCAGAAGTTCAGGCCTGCCGCCGGAAACAACAACCGGAGGTACACTGACACAGTGTGTGCGTGTGTGTCTGTTTGTCTCCGGTGTGTGTGTGTGTGTGTGTGTGTGGTTGACCTTACTCGGTCTGCTCTCTGTTCCAGAGTGGTGTAACTCCAGAGAGTGAGAACCTGACTCTATCTTCGTCTGGAGCCATCGACCAGTCCTCCTGTACTGGAACACCTTTCTCCTCCACCATCACCTCCCCTGAAGGTGGGCCTTCTGCTGGGGCTGGCTGGCAGGCGCTGCTAGAGGGTGGCCAGTGGGCAATAGAAAATGTGTCAAATTATAAAACATTGTTAATTGTCTCTTCTTCTCTCTGTTTCTCCCCCTCTCAGACCAAGTGAGCAGTAGCCTGGCCCAGTCAGTCATGTCCATGGCTTCGTCCCACAGCCATCACTCTCAGATCAGCACTGACACCCTGTCTTCCATGTCCGGTTCCTACCTGGCTGGGCCGGAGGGGGAGGTAGAGGGGGAGGAGGGGAGAGAAGCAAAGGGGGAGGAGAACCAGGATGCACCCATGGAGAGCCGGGGACCCTCACAGCAGGATGGGGAAGTGAGACGGGGGAGAGAAGGGAGAACAGGGGTGGAGAGAGTGAGGGAACACCTAGAGAAGTGGCTTGTCGAAATCTCTGACATAGAGAATAACCCCACTCTTTCTTTCTCCCTCTTTTGTTGTCTCTTTCTCAGGAGCTACCCATGGAACCAAAAGAACAGAACTTCTCAGTCGCTGTGTCAGACGAGCAGGATTCAGAGGTGCATATATAGTAGGGTCGTTCCACGAAAAGTGCCTGTTTAGTAGGGTCGTTCCACGACGAGTGCATATGTAGTAGGGTCGTTCCACGACGAGTGCATATGTAGTAGGGTCGTTCCACGAAGAGTGCATATATAGTAGGGTCGTTCCAAAATATTGCATTTTAAAAGCCAGTTATATTAAATGAAGTGCCCTTTAATATAGGCCACATGGAGAATTCAATTAATCTGATTTTTAACATGAATAAAGGCTTGCTAAAGTGCCAAAATACAGGATTTTCACATGTCCCTCTGTCAACCCTGCGTCACTTCTAGGAAGATTTTAACCCACTTAATCCCCCCCAAAAATGTATCACCATCATTGTAAAGCCTTAGTTTTTTTGTTGCTTTGACAAAGTCCTTTCTGAAGATGATTATTTATTTAATGTTAGTAGAGATTGTGGTGCAGAAGAGCCAAGCCTAGCCAGCACTGTTCCCTTAACGAGGGTGGGGCAGCCATCTAATTGACTGCCTAAAGACTTAAAGGTGTGCAGCTCTGACTCTGTGGGGAGAGCATTCTGGAGAGCACACGTCACGTGAGGTATGGACAGGACCGATATGATTGGCAGCGCTTAAGCTTTTGGCTTGTCATGTCGACTTTATGTTAAAGTCTGACCCTGTAGAGCGCTGCAAGAGCCAGGATGTCATTTTCATTTTCTTAATAAAAGGCCCTTTGTTTGCACCGCGTTCCTGTCTCCTGTGCCTTTACCTTTGAGTTATTACCTATGCCTAACACCCTAGACAGTGTAAAACCCCTTGCACTGTCACAGTGATTCATTTACATCTGTCCCTAATTTTAAGGTCAACCCTGTTACGTGAACTGAACTCTCGTTTTAATATGGTGAAACTATTCCTTGTTCAATGTATCTTTAGATTATTTTAAAATCGAATAGTTAAATCAGGTGAGCTGGTTCTACTCTTCTTGGCCATTTTCATTTTTTTTTTGTGGTGGAAAACTGAGCGGGTCGAGCATAACATGTCAACTCTGTTACCCATAGATAGACAGGCTAGAATATATATATATATATTTTGTGGGGGTGGGTGACGCTTCCATTTAATTGGCACTCCGGTTGCACACAACAAGCTTCCATTCCCCCTGTCACAAGGGAATTTATGGCTTATTTTAAGATGAAATCGTCAAACCTGTTACTTAATTTGGCACTTAACATGCTCTTTGTGACAGAACTTTTAAATGAGATGAAATCAAGTTTTTTTGGACCCAAGTTGCACTTCTCAAAATGTACCTAAACTATATGAATGTAAAATATACAATACAACATAAATCCAACTGTCTCTCTCCTTCTCACAGGGAAATGATGTCACAGAGGAAGACTGCCCCTCCCCTTCCCACGAGCAGGGTAACTATGTGACCTCTTATTGACCTCTCACCTCTGACTCCTGCTTTACCCGCCTCACTATTTGGCCATGCTGGAAAGGACAGAAGTATGGGGCAGTCTAACCACTAATACAATGTTATCCACTAATGCTAACTTAAAGACTCCTTACCCTTGCCTTACATTAAAAAAAATATATAATAATAATCTCCAATACTCTCATCAATTCTGACGACATTGCCACTTGTCCTTTCTAACATGGCATTCTAGTGACTGACTACCCTGTTACAGCACCCTATACTTTGATCTACCATAGAAAGACCATTATTAGTGAGATAGCAGGGTGTTTTAAGTGGTGCCATGCTAGATTCTCTCTACTGTAAATGAAAATGTGGGCTAAAATACTGGCCATCGGTGAAATCATCACAAATCATGCGTTTGCACCTTTGCACTTGGCTCAGTTTGCTCTGTGTGTGTATGTGTGTGTGTGTGTGTGTGTCAGTCAGACCTGGTTTAAATACCTATTTTATGTGTATTTGAGTATTTTCTAATACTGTGACCAAAATAAATGAGCCTACTTCTATTGAAATGATTTTCAAACAATTTCCTATAAATAGTCTACTATTTATAGGACTATAAAGTATTTTCAAATACCTGGGTTAAATGGGAGTATATTTGAGTCAGTGTATTTGAGTATTTTAAAATACTTTCCAAGTGTATTTCCAAATACATTCCAATATTCAACTACTTCTTTTCAAATAAAATATACAGTATTTAAATACTTACTTCCAAATGTCGTTGAAAGTACTTGAAATCCCCTAAATAGTATTTGTATCCAGGACAGCTGTGTGTGTGTGGGGGTTGTTAGCTTGCCAATGCTTGTGTGTTTGCCTGCTGTGCTCTGCATGCGCTGCTTAGATTCCACACCCTAATATGCAGTTGTATGTACAGTATATTTGTGTGAGTGTGAGCCTCTCTCTCTCTCTCTCTCTCTCGCTCTCTGTGTGTCTCTCTCTGTGTGTGTGTGGAGTCATACTCCATCTCCTCATCCTCCTCTCTTCCTCCTCCACTCCAAAGTGATAAATTGGGCTTCAATCTCTAACCCTGCCTCTCTGTGTCCCCAGAGTTTGAATGCGTGTGACCCCGGAGTTTGAATGCGTGTGACCCCGGAGTTTGAATGCGTGTGACCCCGGAGTTTGAATGCGTGTGACCCCGGAGTTTGAATGCGTGTGACCCCGGAGTTTGAATGCGTGTGTGTGTGTGTGTAATTTATGAATGTGTGTTTAAATGCTTGTATGTCTGCATGTTTGTGTATCTTGTGTGTATGTTTGTGACATCTTAATCACCATGCATGTTCTGACTAGTATACAACTTCTTAATATTTATTTTTCTCCAGTCGTAGTCGGTTTGCATGTGTGTGCGTGCGTATGCGTGTACACATTTTACTATAATTGTGTGTGTGTGCGTGTGTACATGTTTTATTATACTTGTGAGTCCCAGAAGTCCTCACAAGAATACTAAACCAACTAAAATTCAGAGAAGTGAGGATATTTTGCCGGTCCTCACTTGTAAAAAGGCTATTTTAGGCTTAGAGGTTGGGTTTAAGGTTAGAGAAAATAAGATTTTGAATGGGAATCAATTGTTGGTCACCAAAAAGTCCTCACAAGTATAATATGATGTATGTGTGTGTGTGTTAATATGGAGTGGTGCTATTGGCTGTGTGCATTAAATAAACAATAACAAGCAATTAATAAATGAGTTAATAAGGAAACCAAAGGAATCCTGTCTCTATATATGTTCATGTGCGTATGATGTATGTTTGCATGTATCTGTCCCTGCTGCACCGTGTGCCAGCTTCCATGTGCATCCTCTGAGCCTGCTGAGCCACATGCTACTCATCACCATCACATGATCTCACCCATGCCCTCCTTTACACACACACACACACACACACGCACACACAAAACTAGCTACACTCCTGGCCCCGTCCCCTGCTGTGCCTGGCTGCTGTTGTTTGACCTTTGCCCTCGCTTGCAGGTGGGCGGAGCAGGTGTCCAGAGTTGGCCAATAACAATCAGGGCGTCGCCCTCTGCGACACGCACTGTTTGGGGGGGCTGGACAATGAGCAGGTTCCCGACTGCCGATTCGCCGGTGAGTGGCAACCTACCGAACATGGACCAATCAGAGCTGAGACTGGGGCGAATGGGGAGAGAAAGGGGTGTCAGTGTAAGGAAATAAGAAGTGAGCGAGGGATCCTGGACGAGAGGAAAAACAGTGGAACAGAAGTCAGGGTAGAGTGAGGAGAAGAAGATTGAGAGGGTGGAGAGGGCAGGAAGTGGCAGACACAGGTCTACAGAGCTTTAAGTCAAAGCTGAGGCTCCGATGTATCTAGCCAAGATTTGTTTAGCATAAACATTTGCCCTTCAAATGTCTGTCTACTACTGTTGTTTCATCTCAAAGGGCTCAGTAAACAGGTGCAGGAAGGGAATGAATGAGCCAGACTAAATCAGGCTGTAATTGGCGTCAGCAGTGGGATCCATCCATACCGAACACTGACAGCATGTCTTTCTCAGCAGTTAGAACAGGAGGCTTCCTTCTCATCATCCACCCTTCTTTCACTGTTGTGGTTGTCGTCTGTTGTTGTTTTTCTCAATAGCGGGTAGTTGTGCAATCTCTTCCTACTCTCCCCCCAGTAAAAAACTCCCGTGTGCGTGTCTTTATGTTTGTGAGTGTGTCTGATTGTGGATATGTGAGAGTGTGTGTGTCTTTATGTTTGTGAGTGTGTCTGATTGTGGATATGTGAGAGTGTGTGTGTCTTTATGTTTGTGAGTGTGTCTGATTGTGGATATGTGAGAGTGTGTGTGTCTTTATGTTTGTGAGTGTGTCTGATTGTGGATATGTGAGAGTGTGTGTGTCTTTGCATATAACTGTGTGTGTTTGACCATGTTTTATTTGTTTGTGTGTGTGTGAGCTTTTGTGGTGTTCTATTTGTCCGTGTTCTGTTTGTCCGTGAGTGTGCGTGTGTGAGAGAGTGGGGGGTGTGTGGGTGAGTGTGTGTGTGTGTGAGAGAGTGGGGGGTGTGTGGGTGAGTGTGTGCGTGTGTGAGAGAGTGGGGGGTGAGTGTGTGTGTGTGTGAGTGAGAGCGCGTGTGGGTGTTCTATCCGGTTCATCCCAGAGCTCCAAGTTCATGTTCAGTGTCTGCCAGTTCCGAGCCGCTTTGCTAATCGTCTGCGACTCATCCCTCCCTCCATCCAACTCTCCCTCTCCTCTGCTTCTCCCTTGCTTGCTAGATGTGCCCCTCTGTTGTGCTGACCAGAAGCAGGTTACAGTGAGGGAGGGGTGAAAGGCTTTGCTTCTCAAGAGATAATCCCTGTACACAGCAGTGTGTCAAGATCCAGGTGCTGCTTTTGACAAGAACAACAAGTATCCAAAACCAGTGAAAAAAACGTTGCTTTAACTTTATCTCTGTAGCGCTCTAACATGGGCGATGTTTCTGCGGCCACCAACTCTCAAACTATTAGTCCCTGTTTTCGGGCCTTTTTGTTACAAAGCTCAAGCCACAGAGTGAACGTAAAGATTTAGACATCTGGCTACTTGAGCACAGTCCCTATTTTAATAATTAGACGAAGCCTTAGCTCCTCCCATTCTTATAACTCCCAACTTATTGACCTCTGACCCCAGTCCCTCGCTCACCCTTGGTCGCCCTTGTACCCCCCCCCACACCCCACCCCTTCTCTTTGTGGTATTTGAATTCTCTGTGCCGTAAATGTGTTCTATTCTCTGTTTCTCTCCTATATCCATCATTTCATATTTTACGTCTCCTCTTCGATGTCCCTCTCTCTTTCTCTCTCTCTCTCTCTCTCTCTCTGCTCCCTTTTGGATGGACAGATGCGGATTCGTGCCCTGTGCACATTGAGGAATAGGTATGGCTATAGCTGTGGCTAGCTGGTAGGTCAGAGGATATTCACTAAACTAAAACCACAGGCTCACGCTATTGACACTGTAGACTGCTCTACCTGTTAAATAACCACTACCTGGTAAATAATTACTACCTGGCTACCTGGGATATAAACACGACATGGTTACCTGGTAAATAACCGCTACCTGTTAAATAAATAGCTGTTAAATACCCACTACCTGTTAAATACCCACTACTTGTTAAATACCCACTACCTGGTAAATAACCACTTGTTAAATACCCACTACCTGGTAAATAACCACTACCTGGTAAATAACCACTACTTGTTAAATACCCACTACCTGGTAAATAACCACTTGTTAAATAACCACTACCTGGTAAATAACCACTACCTGGTAAATAACCACTTGTTAAATACCCACTACCTGGTAAATAACCACTTGTTAAATAACCACTACCTGGTAAATAACCACTACCTGGTAAATAACCACTTGTTAAATACCCACTACCTGGTAAATAACCACTACCTGGTAAATAACCACTACCTGGTAAATAACCACTACCTGGTAAATAACCACTACCTGGTAAATAACCACTACCTGGTAAATAACCACTACCTGGTAAATACCCACTACCTGGTAAATAACCACTACCTGGTAAATAACCACTTGTTAAATACCCACTACCTGGTAAATAACCACTACCTGGTAAATAACCACTACCTGGTAAATAACCACTACCTGGTAAATAACCACTACCTGGTAAATAACCACTACCTGGTAAATAACCACTTGTTAAATACCCACTACCGGTAAATAACCACTACGTGGTTTACCTGGTAAATAACCACTACCTGGTAAATAACCACTACCTGGTAAATAACCACTTGTTAAATACCCACTACCGGTAAATAACCACTACCTGGTAAATAACCACTACCTGGTAAATAACCACTACCTGGTAAATAACCACTACCTGGTAAATAACCACTACCTGGTAAATACCCACTACCGGTAAATAACCACTACCTGGTAAATAACCACTACCTGGTAAATAACCACTACCTGGTAAATAACCACTACCTGGTAAATAACCACTACCTGGTAAATAACCACTACCTGGTAAATAGCCACTACCTGGTAAATAACCACTACCTGGTAAATAACCACTACCTGGTAAATAACCACTACCTGGTAAATAACCACTACCTGGTAAATAACCACTACCTGGTAAATAACCACTACCTGGTAAATAGCCACTACCTGGTAAATAACCACTACCTGGTAAATAACCACTACCTGGTAAATAACCACTACATGGTAAATAACCACTACCTGGTAAATAACCACTTGTTAAATACCCACTACCGGTAAATAACCACTACCTGGTAAATAACCACTACCTGGTAAATAACCACTACCTGGTAAATAGCCACTACCTGGTAAATACCCACTTGTTAAATACCCACTACCTGGTAAATACCCACTACCTGGTAAATACCCACTACCTGGTAAATAACCACTTGTTAAATACCCACTACCGGTAAATAACCACTACCTGGTAAATAACCACTACCTGGTAAATAACCACTACCTGGTAAATAACCACTACCTGGTAAATACCCACTACCTGTTAAATACCCATTGGTTAAAAAACCACTACCGGTAAAAAAAACACTACCTGGTAAATAGCCACTACCTGGTAAATACCCACTTGTTAAATAACCACTACCGGTAAAAAAAAAAAACACTACCTGTTAAATATCCACTACCTGGCAAATAACTACTTGTTAAATACTGCTTGGTAAATAACCACTACCTGGCTACCTGGTAAATAACCACTTGTTAAATAACCACTGCCTGGTAAATAACCCCCACCTGGCTACCTGGTAAATAACCACTACCTGGTAAATAACCACTACCTGGAAAATACCCACTACCTGGAAAATAACCACTACCTGGAAAATAACCACTACCTGGTAAATAAACAACTACCTGGAAAATAACCACTTGTTAAATACTACTTGGTAAATAACCATTACCTGGTAAATAACCCCCACCTGGCTACCTGGTAAATAACCACTACCTGGAAAATAACCACTACCTGGTAAATAAACAACTACCTGGAAAATAACCACTTGTTAAATACTACTTGGAAAATAACCACTACCTGGTAAATAACCACTACCTGGTAAATAACCGCTACCTGGAAAATACCCACTACCTGGAAAATACCCACTACCTGGTAAATAACCGCTACCTGGAAAATAACCACTACCTGGTAAATAACCACTACCTGGTAAATAACCACTACCTGGTAAATAACCACTTGTTAAATACCCACTACCGGTAAATAACCACTACCTGGTAAATAACCACTACCTGGTAAATAACCACTACCTGGTAAATACCCACTACCTGGTAAATAACCACTACCTGGTAAATAACCACTACCTGGTAAATAACCACTACCTGGTAAATACCCACTACCTGGTAAATAACCACTACCTGGTAAATAACCACTACCTGGTAAATAGCCACTACCTGGTAAATAGCCACTACCTGGTAAATAACCACTACCTGGTAAATAACCACTACCTGGTAAATAACCACTACCTGGTAAATAGCCACTACCTGGTAAATAACCACTACCGGTAAATACCCACTACCCGGTAAATAACCACTACCTGGTAAATAACCACTACCGGTAAATAGCCACTACCTGGTAAATAACCACTACCTGGTAAATAACCACTACCGGTAAATAGCCACTACCTGGTAAATAACCACTACCTGGTAAATAACCACTACCTGGTAAATAACCACTACCTGGTAAATAACCACTACCTGGTAAATAACCACTACCTGGTAAATAACCACTACCTGGTAAATAACCACTACCGGTAAATAACCACTACCTGGTAAATAACCACTTGTTAAATACCCACTACCGGTAAATAACCACTACCTGGTAAATAACCACTACCTGGTAAATAACCACTACCGGTAAATAACCACTACCTGGTAAATAACCACTTGTTAAATACCCACTACCGGTAAATAACCACTACCTGGTAAATAACCACTACCTGGTAAATAACCACTACCTGGTAAATAACCACTTGTTAAATACCCACTACCGGTAAATAACCACTACCTGGTAAATAACCACTACCCGGTAAATAACCACTACTTGGTAAATAACCACTACTTGGTAAATAACCACTACCTGGTAAATAACCACTACCTGGTAAATAACCACTTGTTAAATACCCACTACCGGTAAATAACCACTACCTGGTAAATAACCACTACCTGGTAAATAACCACTACCTGGTAAATACCCACTACCTGGTAAATAGCCACTACCTGGTAAATAACCACTACCTGGTAAATAACCACTACCTGGTAAATAACCACTACCTGGTAAATAACCACTTGTTAAATACCCACTACCGGTAAATAACCACTACCTGGTAAATAACCACTACCTGGTAAATAACCACTACCTGGTAAATAACCACTACCCGGTAAATAACCACTACTTGGTAAATAACCACTACTTGGTAAATAACCACTACCTGGTAAATAACCACTACCCGGTAAATAACCACTACTTGGTAAATAACCACTACCTGGTAAATAACCACTACCTGGTAAATAACCACTACCCGGTAAATAACCACTACTTGGTAAATAGCCACTACCTGGTAAATAACCACTACCTGGTAAATAACCACTACCTGGTAAATAACCACTACCGGTAAATAACCACTACCTGGTAAATAACCACTACCTGGTAAATAACCACTACTTGGTAAATAACCACTACCTGGTAAATAACCACTACCTGGTAAATAACCACTTGTTAAATACCCACTACCTGGTAAATAACCACTTGTTAAATACCCACTACCGGTAAATAACCACTACGTGGTTTACCTGGTAAATAACCACTACCTGGTAAATAACCACTACCTGGTAAATAACCACTACCGGTAAATAACCACTACTTGGTAAATAACCACTACCTGGTAAATAACCACTACCTGGTAAATAACCACTACCTGGTAAATAACCACTACCTGGTAAATAACCACTACCTGGTAAATAACCACTACCGGTAAATAACCACTACCTGGTAAATAACCACTACGTGGTAAATAACCACTACCCGGTAAATAACCACTACTTGGTAAATAACCACTACTTGGTAAATAACCACTACCTGGTAAATAACCACTACTTGGTAAATAACCACTACCGGTAAATAACCACTACCTGGTAAATAACCACTTGTTAAAAAACCACTACCTGGTAAATAACCGCTACCTGGTAAATAACCACTACCTGGTAAATAACCATTACCTGGTAAATAACCACTGCCTGGTAAATAACCATTACCTGGCTACCTGGTAAATAACCATTACCTAACCACTAACTGGCTACCTGGTAAATAACCACTACCTTGCTACCTGGTAAATGACCACTAACTAACCACTACCTGGTAAATAACCACTACCTGGTAAATAACCACTACCTGGTAAATAACCATTACCTGGCTACCTGGTAAATAACCATTACCTGGTAAATAACCATTACCTGGTAAATAACCATTACCTAGCTACCTGGTAAATACCCACTACTTGGTAAATAACCACTACCTGGTAAATAACTAGTAACTGGTAAATAGCCGCTACCTGGTAAATAACTAGTAACTGGTAAATACCCACTTGTTAATTAGCCACTACCTGGTAAATAACCATTACCTGGTAAATAACTAGTAACTGGTAAATACCCACTACCTGGTAAATAACCACTACCTGGTAAATAACCTCTACCTGGTAAATAACCACTACCTGGTAAATAACCACTACCTGGTAAATAACCGCTACCTGGTAAATAACCACAATTTAAATAACCACTACCTGGTAAATAACCGCTAAATAACCATAGTGTGATCTAGATCAGTGATGTCTTACCTTTCTCCTGGAGAGCCAAACGGTGTTCAGAGTTTATATTAGTTTCAGCCCAGCACTCAATCATCCATCATTGACTAATCCTCAAAAAAACCTTGATTAGTTGAATCAGGTGCTGTAAGTGCTGGGCTGGTACAAAACCCTGCATATAGCTACCGTAACTCTCCTGGTTTTCAGGGACGAATCCCAACTTGAGAAACACATCTGGTAAAAGTGTTTTGTGTACATTTCTGAAGTTGGGATCGGTCCCTTATTGAATGTGCATGTGGCCCAGTAGGCCTGACTTTAACTCCCCATTGCAATGACCAGGTAGGTAGCCTAGAGGTTAAGCGTGTTGGGCCAGTAACTGAAAGGTCGCTGGTTCGAATCCCCGAGCCAGCAAGGTGGAAAAATCTGCAGTTCTGCCCTTCAGCAAGGCAGTTAACCCCCAGCAACAACTGGTCGCCGATGATGTCGATTAAGGGAGCCCCCCACATCTCTCTGATTCAGAGGGGTTGGGTTTAATGCGGAGGACACATTTTGGTTGAATGCATGCACAACTGACTAGGTATCCCCTTTTACCCCTTTCCCTCCAGTTAGACTGGTCCGCCACAGACTTTAGACACTACCTCTATCACCCACTAGATGGCGATAGAATAGAACAGTCCTCAACATGTTGTTTTTCTTTTACATCCTTTGTTCTCTCGCTCTCTCGCTCTCTCTCTCTCGCTCTCTCTCTCAGGTCTGATGTATCTGGGAGGCTATAGGCCAGTGTTGGAGCCTCTCCCCCACCACACCTCAACCAGTAATATCAACCTGGAGGAGCAGGGGGCGGAGACTAGGGATGGCCAGAGTCCCAAACAAACACCTCACACACCACGCCGCGGACCACTCATAGTGTAACATGCACACACCCGTCCAATTCCGACCTCAGCGTCATAACAGCACAGACTGATATTTTAGCCATTTTACACAACCTCATGATTACGCAGTAGACCTCGGCCTTCCTTCCTGCATCTCCTCACCTAATCAACCAACGCCCATGTCCTGAGGCAGTATCCTCACTCAACCGTCCTGCACCTCTCCTCACTCAACCGTCCTGCACCTCTCCTCACTCAACCGTCCTGCACCTCTCCTCACTCAACCGTCCTGCACCTGTCCTCACTCAACCGTCCTGCACCTGTCCTCACTCAACCGTCCTGCACCTCTCCTCACTCAACCGTCCTGCACCTCTCCTCACTCAACCGTCCTGCACCTCTCCTCACTCAACCGTCCTGCACCTCTCCTCACTCAACCGTCCTGCACCTCTCCTCACTCAACCGTCCTGCACCTCTCCTCACTCAACCGTCCTGCACCTCTCCTCACTCAACCGTCCTGCACCTCTCCTCACTCAACCGTCCTGCACCTCTCCTCACTCAACCGTCCTGCACCTCTCCTAAACTCAACCGTCCTGCACCTCTCCTCACTCAACCGTCCTGCACCTCTCCTCACTCAACCGTCCTGCACCTCTCCTCACTCAACCGTCCTGCACCTCTCCTCACTCAACCGTCCTGCACCTCTCCTCACTCAACCGTCCTGCACCTCTCCTCACTCAACCGTCCTGCACCTCTCCTCACTCAACCGTCCTGCACCTCTCCTCACTCAACCGTCCTGCACCTCTCCTCACTCAACCGTCCTGCACCTCTCCTAAACTCAACCGTCCTGCACCTCTCCTAAACTCAACCGTCCTGCACCTCTCCTATACTCAACCGTCCTGCACCTCTCCTTGCTCTGGACAATAGATGAGAAGCATCTATCTCAGTTGCTAAATCTAACAGGGAAATGTTGAAGAGGATTTAACCTATCCACAGTCCAAAAAGGAGACTGCTAGAGTTAGACCATTCTCCCCCTCAATGTGTCATAATGGCTTTCTTGTGTTTCGTGTCATTGGTAGACCTTTGGGACTCCTCCCCTTGCCTCTACCAACCAACCAATCAGGGGTTAGTGTGATCTGCAATCTAATTAATATTCATGTATTTCTGTTTGACCTTCTAACGAGTGGTCGAACACTATAAAAACAACAGTTAGCTTCACTAGACTACCAAACTGGATTGTACTGGACTGGACTCGCCAACTCCGGTCCATGAACCAGTAGACTCTGGCCCTGGTTTTGCATGCAGCTCTTTTGTCTCCAATCAGCCCTACTGTACTCAACTGTGATCTATCCTGAATGGGACTTGCCTCGTTAGCTAAGAAACTGGACTTGCTGTACATGGTGGTGAATGGAGGATTTAATCCAAAATGGCGGTGGTGGATAGATACTGAACTGTAAAGAAAACAGAGTGGAGTCCCTGAGAATGTACAATGCCGATGGAGGATGTGTAACACTCAGAGGAGAATGTAACGTAATGATTTGTTTTGGGGTTATTAACTGTAGAAGAATGACCTCTGAACTTTGAACTATCACCTGTGTCCCTTGCACACCTTTCCTAACACACACACAGTCATACACACCAGATTATCTCAGTCTTACTGGTGTAAAGAGCTTCACCACAAAGACACTAAAGCAATACAGAACCTGTACCTGTAAACAAGTAACACACATAACCCAACAAAAACACCTGTGCTGTTCGATAGACAAACCTGAACCTTCTCATTTTGTGAAAACCTTTAGTTTGTTTAATTTTCTATTATATTGTTTTTAGTGTATGCTCTACTGTTAATGTCGTCACATGTTCTGTGTTTTATTTGTTTAAACAAAAATGTGTTACTCATTCCGTGGATGATATGTGAAATTAATAATTGTATTTGAGAAGAAAAAAAACACGACATAAAAAAAGGGATGATGACACCAACATGGAATGCACTTCTTGCTGTTACCTAGGCAACACACTTTGCGGTGCATGAGGCGATTGTAGAGTAAAGCATGGTAGTCTAGGTCAGTCTCCACCCCTGTAGAGTACCCACAGTGGTATGCTCCACAGATCCACACACCCCTAAAGAGTACCCATAGTGGTACACCCCTCTGACCTTTCTGTATTGTCATATTGTCTCCAAATGACACCCTATTCCCTATATAGTGCACTACTTTGACCAGATCCCAATTCCCTGTATTGTGCACTACATTTGACCAGAGCCTTATTCCCTTTTAAGTGAAGGTAGCGAGCCATATGGGGGAATAGGGTGCCATTTGAGATTCTTAGATAGTCTATAAGATACACTACAGATGCTCTCTTCCTTATCCTCAACTACAGGCTGGCTACAGCTCTGTTAGCTAGTGTTCACACACCGTCAGCTCATACACCTCTACCTGTATCCCTCTCACCTACAGTATACTGGACCATGGGTCACTTTTGTAGAATGCTGATTGAAAATGTCAACTGCAAGAAAAAAAATAAAGTTTTTCGAACTAAAGTCCTTTACCTTTTCTTATTTACATCCAGTGAATGAGACAACTTATTTCGTCGTGGTTCCAGTGCTTTTTTCGATTTAAAAGCTGCTTTCAAACACCGACCTCTACTGGACATCGTACTTTCAAATATAGTTCGAATTTTGTACAAAAAGTTCCAACTGACCGGTAGCTTAGCAGGTAGGCTTCTCAGAACATTTCGTATTATTCTGTACGTAAATCCGAAGACACTCCATTTAGTATGATATGTTACGAATTACAATTCGTATTATCTGTTACAAATTTGCAAAACGTACAATATGTTACGAATTTCCAAAATGTATGATATGGTACGAATTCTAGCTAGGTTGCTAACGTTAGCTGGGTTAGGGTTCAATTTGGGAGTTAGGTTAAAAGGTTAAGGGAAGGGTTAGCTAAAAGGGTTACGGTTAGGGAAAGGGTTAGCTAACATGCTAAGTAGTTGTAAAGTAGCTAAAAAGTACTAATTAGCAAAAATGCTAAAGTTGTCCATGTTGAGATTTGAACCCGCAACCTTTGGGTTGCAAGACGTTCACGTTATATGCCCACCATCCACCCTGACCAAACATCTTATATAACCCTACCAAACAAAACATAATATATTATTTGGAGTGCCGGATTTACTTTGACTATGTTACGTCTAGTCTATGACATCAGGCAGGGAACTATGGAACATTCAGGGAGGATGGGTATGAGGTTGAATCCCGTTGAAGGCACATTGTTTTAGAATAAAAACATTAAAACGACTGTACTATTGTTCAAATCATTTGTTTTATTTAGTATAGTATAAGATTCTGTCTTAAGCATCCTAAATAATGCCATAGATTTCGTTTTGGAAAAATAGTAAAGTTGTAGGCGAAAAAGGGAAGCGTGATGTAAGATTTAAACCTGGTATTCCAACTGAATTATAGGCTACTAAAGCCAACGATTTACCGCTGCACCACAAAGTTTTAGTGAAAACAGTGGAGGGGAAAAAAACGTCTGATATTCTGATATTATCTGATATTCACACGCTGCTATAACACTACAAAGAAGTGGAGGTTTTCTCCTTGAGCATATTATCCATAACTTGTAGGTATGAAGAATTAGGATCTGAACAGATAGTTCAGCGCTTCTGCTCTTTTCTATTACATTAACACTTGTCATTGCTCCTATCCAGAACCTGTGGACCTGACCTCAACTTCCCCCAAAATGCTGTGCTGCAGGATAACACAGACTCTAAAGTGCAGTCATGCACAGGAACACATTCAGGGACTTTTAAAATCAGTTTACTTTTTTTTGGGGGGGGGGGGGGGGGTCTTTTTAGGGGTTTTTTTCTTCCAGGTTTTGGTTTTCCCCAAAAAACTCTGATTTCCCCATTTTTTCACAATGACTTTTATTATAAAAACAACACAATTAGATTTTATGTGTTTACAAGAATGCTTAAACCACATCAGGGGATGACTTTTTAGGTCTGGGAAAAATCTAAGAAACTTAGATTTTGAGTGTAGTTTCCCTTTAATTCAGTGAGCGTTCCCTGCACTGTTGTGATGTAATTTGGCAACTAATGGAATGGGTGGAGTAAAAGGCCAGCAACATTCCGTATTATTCAGTGCGCCATGAAATGACACCATATATACAATCTACAGACCCTACTGAGTATTTCCTACAATATTTTTACTGCGGCAGCCAGAATAGTTCTTGCTCTAAGCCAATACAGCAATTTGAATTGGGGGCATTTATTTGACCTTGGAACATGTTTTAAAACCCAAATGTAATGCAAATGTCACTTAAATATGAGCAAATATGAATCATTGTTAATGCTTAGACAAGTATTCTTCATATACAGTGCATTCAGAAAGTATTCAGACCCCTTAACTTTTTGTTACAGCCTTATTATTTTTCCTCATCAATCTACACACAATGCCCCCCATTGACAAAGTGAAAACAGGTTTTTAGACATGTTTGCAAATGTATTACAAATAAAAAACAGAAATACCTTATTTACGTAAGTATTCAGACCCTTTGCTATGAGACTCGAAAGTGAGCTCAGGTGCATCCTGTTTCCACAACTTGATTGGAGTCCACCTCTGGTAAATTCAATTAATTGGACATGATTTGGAAAGGCACACACTTGTGTTGACAGTGCATGTCAGAGGCTGACACAATGAACATACTTGATTGAGTCAATTTGCATGTAAAAAAAACAACACATACACACATGTATTACTAGCTGTTTGGGGTTTTAGGCTGGGTTTCTGTACAGCACTTCGAGATATTAGCTGATGTACGAAGGGCTATATAAAATAAACTTGATTGATGTACATACTGTACATTTGAAAAACTTCACAGGGATAACAGAAAAAATGCAGACTTATTTCTATTGTGGTCCCTAATGAGCATGGTACAAAAAAACAACACATAAATGCAGACATGACATAGAGGGAAGAGAAGTTCAGTTATTAAGGGTTGATTGAGGATGCAATATTTATTTTTAGAAAGTTGCGATTTTCTCTTCCATCTTTTGAAGTGTCACTTAGCTTTCAAACTTAGTAGAGACTGACATAATGAACATACTTTCTGAGTTGCGAGTCAATCTGAATGACGGTTTATGAGAAGATCTTTTAAGTTTCACCCGTAATTACATTTGTGGTTAAATAAGTTCAACGATGTTTGTGTTCTTTCATCAATTCCATCACGTGCAGTGTCAATGGGTGTTTTGAAAGGCACTTGTGTGTTTGCTCATGTACATAAAATATATACCATGTATCTATAGAATATTTTATCAATAAGTGTGTAGGTTTGCGTAACAGTACTCTTCTTGCGTTGTGTACAATCATTCATCGACACAAACTCCAACTTGTAGCACCAGTCATGGAGCTTTATTCTGATAGGAACAGCACAAAATTGCACGTCATGCAATGCACGGCTCACTATCCAACTCTGCACTCACGCACGCTGGTTTGGTGCTTGTTCACTGGGCATGTAGTTACCAAAATAATACAATTACAATATAATATCTTTAACAATGTACCTGATAGGAACAGCACAAAATTGCACGTCATGCAATCCAACTCTGCGCTCACGCACTGTACAAAATATACGAACCCCCCCACCACACAGTAAGTTGCTTGCTAGTATTAGCTGGAATTCTCTACAACAAAATGCACAACAAATATTCACCAAAAAACGCTGCATCTTATGTGTGATGTTCGAATAACATTTATAAATACATTTATATAAATTGTACATTTAAATCATCACTTGGGAGTATAAAAATCACTTTTGACGTACATCCAACAACTTTCCGCTGGTTTGGTGCTTGTTCACTGGGACGATTCTAACTGAAACATCCTCCCTCGTAAGCGAGCTACACAAACCAGCCAATAAGATGGCATGTTGAGTAGGTGAAGGCAAAACAAAACTAAAACCGAAAACCCATTGGCTTAACAATTAAGTGGCAAGGGGAATCACCAATATAACCCTGTAACATTTGCATATTCAAATGACAATACATTTTTAAATGTAACCTTAAATTAACTAGACAAGTCAGTTAAGAACAAATTCTTATTTACTATGACGGTCTAGGAACAGTGGGTTAACTGCCTTGTTCAGGGGCGTAACGACAGATTTTTACTTTGTCAGCTCGGATATTCGATCTAGAAATCTTTCGAGTTACTGGCCCAACGATCTAACCACTTGGCTACCTGCCGCCCCAAGAGTATTTATGTTACCCAACATTGTTTCTTCTTAACTGGATTTATAATAAACGGTGCATGCTTTTCGTGTCTTATAATGTGTTAATGAAACATTTTTTTTATATTGTAGACTATGCTGAACAGCAATAAAGAAAGAACTGAAATACCTTCCAGTGTGCGTGTGTCTGTGTGTGAGAGAGAGTATCTTGCCAGTTGCTCCTCCAAGCTGTAGGTGGCGATATGCTCTGAAATATCGCGTCATTGGCACGACTGTATCTTTCTATCAATGACGTGGACTTTCATTGTAAGAATTTACTGCAGCCTCGCTACTTATACACAATATATTTGTCTGCGATTTAATCTCATTCTACGACTATTTTGACAATTGTCTATAAAGTAGCCATTCTTGTAGTATTTATTAGTAGGAATAGAAGGTCTGAGACGTTTGAAAAAGGTGGTGATTTCTCAGTGAAACAGGTAAGTACTTTCACTAACGTTACTGTACCAAGAAAAGGTTACTTTGCTGCGCTGTCACTACGTTAGCTGCCAACGTAGAAACTGTAGCACGCTAGAAGAGAAACAAAGTGTAACTTTAGCTAGTCAGCTTAATTACTAAGTAATTGCAATGACATTAAAATAAGGTTGGAACAACGTATTTTACGGTAGCTAGCTCCTGTATGCTTCCTCAATTTGTTTGCCTAGATAGGCTACAGATAGCAAACCATGGGAGTCAACATGTCAGCTATTCTATTATGTTTGAAAGTTTCTGTTTTCACAATCATTTGTATTCTCCCCCAGCCCCCCACCCAAAACTCAGGATGAGTAAAAACAAGGTGTTGAATCTGAAGGACAAAATCGATGGCAACGAGATGGATCTGAGCCTCTGTAACCTCACTGAAATTCCTGTTAAAGAACTGGTAGGCCAACAACGACACACTCACACCACATTACTTTTTATAACGCCATGTATTATAGGCAGTAGTCTTGTTGTCATACTGTTATGTGTGTGCTTTCAGGCTGCCTTCCCGAAAGTTACAGTCCTGGATCTGTCCTGCAACAACATCACCTCCCTGCCTGTGAGTAACCTTGAATGACCTCAGCCCCAAAGCCAAACACTGGTCACCACAATCTTCAGTTCGGTCAGTTGTGTTAGTGCTTGACTGGAACTAAATCCTGCTCACAGTGTTGCTCTCCTCTGAAGACAAGTGGCTAATGTCTTTAAAGTAGATATTCTTTAAAGACTAATGTATGGTAGCCAACCCAGCCAGATGGTCAAGGAGTTGTACTACAGTGTATTAACAAGAGGTATATGGGTAGAGGAGGAGAGGGGTGTAAGAGTTAGCAGCACTAGTGTACCTTGAGTTTCCTCTGAGCGTTGAACTTGCGCAGACATTCCACTGTCTCCTGTCTGTGGATCATAGAAGCCACGGCGGAATGTTGCTGTAGGAGGGGAGAGAGATGAGTATTACAGACTGTACATAACTGTGTGTGTGTGTGTCCAGCTGGAGTTCTGCAGCCTGAGCCACCTGGTCAAGGTGGACCTCAGTAAGAACCAGCTGACTGTTCTACCTGATGATCTGGGTCGCCTTGGCAACCTGCAACACCTGGATCTGTACAACAACAAGCTGACCATTCTGCCGGTCAGCTTCTCACAGCTCAAGGTAGGTAACACACACACACTAGAACTTGGAATTGCCAGGGACCTCATGATACTAAACGGTATCTAACCACTGAAGCCATTAACCAGACAATGATCACTATTTAATTAGAAAACAAAAGGAGTTAGCATGTTTCACCATTGGCACCCATGTAACTTTTTTTTTTACTAGGTAAGTTGGCTGAGAACACATTCTCAATGACCTGGAAATAGTCATGAGCCAATTGGAAGCATTAGGTGGCCACACCCCTACGATGTGCTATTAGATCTTTAGTGACCACAGAGTCAGGACACTCATTTAACATCCCATCTGAAAGACAGCACCCTACACAGGGCAATGTCCCCAATCACTGCCCTGGAGCATTGTGATATTTTTAGACCAGAAGAAAGAGTGCCTCCTACTGGCCCTCCAACACCACTTCTAGCAGTATCTGGTCTCCCATCCAGGGACTGACCAGGACCAACCCTGCTTAGCTTCAGAGGCAAGCCAGCAGTGGTATGCTGCTGGCTAAGATCTGCTTGGGTATAGTAGTTAGTTCCCCTCCCAAGCTCTTCTGGAGCAATAGTTCTAGCAGGCAAACTACAGCACAATATAAGGCTCATGTTCACTGATGCCATTCTGCTGGAAATAAATTTGACCTGGAACTAGAGTGAATTTATTCAGAGCAAATAAGTGGTCTTAATGCGTGGGTGTATGGAAATACTGCTAACTTAGCAAAATGAGTTAGTGATGCTATTTCTCATGTAATAGAGGAAAAATAGACATTTCCCAAACATCAGCGTACAGACAGCCCAAATGTACTCACCCCCTGGGTTTCAAAGTCCCAGTATTCTCCAGCCATTTTTACTATTATTAATTAATATGGGAATCTGCTTAATTCTATAATATATAGCAATATTTACTGTTAGTTTATTTTTGGGGGACACAGATATTAATCTGAAAAATGTGTAAAGCTCTGTGAATGAGCTGGGAATAAACTTTGAATCCAACCATCAACAGTATGAAAGGCCAACTGTACTCAGCCAATCCATAACCTTTTACGACAATCTGAAAATTCTATTGTTAGACAGTTAATTACAAACAGTTTTAAAAACATTAAGTCATATGTGCCTTTCATCACCAAGACTACACAGTAAACTCTACAATTAGCCAGTTATCTTTGAGCTGGGTAAAATTGGTGAACTCAACACGACCACAGTGGCATATGGATGGAGGTTGAAGACAGAAAACACTTTACACAGTCTCAACAGTCTTCTTTTTCCCCCTTTGTCTGCGTGTGTGTTTGTGTGCGCAGAACCTGAAGTGGCTGGATCTGAAGGACAACCCTCTGGAAATCAACCTGGCCAAGGCTGCAGGAGACTGTCTGGATGAGAAACAGTGTAAACAATGTGCTGCCAGGGTAAGACTGGGAGGGAGAGAGAGATGGGAAGGTAGGCGGAGGGAAGTTGAGGAGATTCAGTGTAAACAATGTGCTGCCAGGGTAAGACTGGGAGGGAGAGAGAGATGGGAAGGTAGGCAGAGGGAAGTTGAGGAGATTCAGTGTAAACAATGTGCTGCCAGGGTAACACTGGGAGAGAGAGATGGGAAGGTAGGCGGAGGGAAGTTGAGGAGATTCAGTGTAAACAATGTGCTGCCAGGGTAAGACTGGGAGGGAGAGAGAGATGGGAAGGTAGGCAGAGGGAAGTTGAGGAGATTCAGTGTAAACAATGTGCTGCCAGGGTAAGACTGGGAGGGAGAGAGAGATGGGAAGGTAGGCGGAGGGAAGTTGAGGAGATTCAGTGTAAACAATGTGCTGCCAGGGTAACACTGGGAGGGAGAGAGAGATGGGAAGGTAGGCGGAGGGAAGTTGAGGAGATTCAGTGTAAACAATGTGCTGCCAGGGTAAGACTGGGAGGGAGAGAGAGATGGGAAGGTAGGCAGAGGGAAGTTGAGGAGATTCAGCAACTCTTGGAAGACAATGGAAGTTGATAATAAAGTTCCTTCTTTCTTCAAAAGAAGCAAAGAGATTACATTTTTATTTAACAAGGAAAGTCAGTTAAGAACAAATCTTATTTACAATGACGGCCTACCCCGGCCAAATCCTAACCCAGATGATGCTGAGCCAATTGTGCACTGCCCTATGGGGCTCCTAATCATGGCCAATTGTGATACAGCCTGGAATCAAACCAGGGTCTGTAGTGATGCCTTTAGCACTGAGATGCAGTGCCATAGACCACTGCGCCACTCAGGAGGACAGTGAGAGGAAGGAGACGTTGAGATGGACTAGAGGTTTGTTGGGTTCTAGCATGGTGCAGTGTCATTTCAACTACAATGTGATTGTAGGTTCTCCAGCACATGAGGATCCTTCAGGAAGAGGTAGACAAAGAGAGGGAGCGGCGCCTCCTAAAGAACAAAGGTAGGTACTACGATACCGTTGAACAGTGGTCAGTCATCGGGCTCCGCCCGGGTCTGCGTCCAACATGGCACCCTTTTCCCTCTGTAGTGCAGTACTTTTGACCAAAGCATAGGGCTCTAATCAAAAGTAGTGCACTATATGGGGAAAAGGGTGCCACTTGAGACATAGCCTAGGATTGCTAGAAGCTATCAAATAAAATGCTATTGGTTGCATACACATTTAGCAGATGTTATTGCAGGTGTAGCGAAATGCTTGTGTTCTTAGCTCCAACAGGGCATTAATATCTAACAATACACACACATCTAAAACTAAAAGAATGGAATTAAGAAATATTAGGATGAGCAATGTCGTAGTCCGGAGTAAAAATATGTGTATGTGTGTGGTAGGCTGTATAGACAGTATGAACAGTATGGATATAATATGTAGTATCTCTGAAGAATACGTGGATAGAATAGTATATGTACAGTAATAGTTGAATAGGATGGCATAGACTAGAATAGAGTATATACATTTTGAACAGTATGTTGATTTTATTTAAGTGACCAGTGATTCCATGTCTATGTACATAGGGCAGCAGCCTTTAAGGTGCAGGGTTGAGTAACCGGGTGGTAGCTGGCTAGTGACAGTGACTTAAGTTCAGGGCAGGGTACTGGATGGAGGCTGGCTAGCGATGGCTATTTAACAGTCTGATGGCCTTGAGATAGAAGCTGTTTTTCAGTCTATTGGTCCCAGCTTTGATGCACCTGTACTGCCTCGCCTTCTGGATGATAGCGGGGTGAACAGGCCGTGGCTTGGGTGGCTGAGGTCCTTGATGATCTTTTTGGCCTTCCTGTGACCTTGGGTGCTGTGTAGCGTTGCACATTTTGGGGAATATTCAGAGATGGAAACTTTCTGTGGGAATATATGGGAATTAACGGAAATATATGAAAATTAATATTATTAAATGTAGATGTTTTTTGCATTGGATATATTTACCATATCATATGGAGACAGAAACATAAACCTTTTACCTTATCATAAGTAGACATAATTGCAAATGATTAAATCCTTCCAATAGAAATAAAAAAAACTATTCAGTTACGAATTGAACTTTAACAAAATGAGTTGACTCTTCACATGGGAGGATTTCACTGAACAAAAGAAAGGAAATATTGAATGATCCCAAAGATCCATCACATGTCCCAAAAAATGTTTTCAACATACATCTGTAAAATGATAGTGTAGAAACTAAAGCTTTGGTTGTCTTCCTCTCAGGCTTCCATTTCTTCTCCCCGGACCTCATCAATGTCCATATCTTGAACGTCAGACTGAGGCTTCATCTTCTCTGTCACTTTCCAACTTTGTTGAGGATGGCTCGTTGTCAGGCTCAAAAGCCAAATATTTGCCCAGATGGCCACCAATTTTCAACCCTTGTATTGTTCAGCCTGTTGCGTGCTTTGGTGTGTGTGTTCCCAAACAAGGACCAGTTGCGCACTGAGGCGGCCGATGTTGGTGGGATTTGGAGGATGATGGAGGCAACAGGGGAAAGAGCCTCTGATCCACAAAGTCCCTTCCACCAGGTGGCTGATGAGATATGTTGGCACGACTGCCATATTGCATCTCCATCCCAAAGCCCTTGCTTGGAAGTGTACTTCGTCAGACTGCCAAGAACATTGCCCTTATCCAGGCCAAGGTGGTGAGACACGGTAGTGATGACACCATAGGCCTTGTTGATCTCTGCACCAGACAGGATGCTCTTGCAAGCGTACTTGGGGTCCAACATGTACGCTGAGGCGTGTATGGGCTTCAGGCAGAAGTCGTCACGCTTTTTGATATATTTCAGAACTGCAGTTTCCTCTGCTTGGAGCAACAGTGAAGTGGGTAGGGCAGTACGGATCTCTTTTATATCTGCCAGCAGAGTCTGAACATCAGACAGGGTGGCATTGTCTCCCTCAATCCGTGCAATGGCTACTGCTATAGGTTTCAGGCTAATTACCACTCTCCAAAAATACATCATCCAGGAGGATCCTCTTGATGGGGCTGTCCATATCGGCAGACATGGCCATTTCTTGGAGAGACTTCTTCCCCTCCAGGAGACTCAAGCATGATGACAACACCACCCCAATGGGTGTTGCTGGGCAGCTTCAATGTAGTGCTCTTATTCTTCTCACTTTGCTTGGTGAGGTAGATTGCTGCTATAACTTGATGACCCTTCACCTACCTAACCATTTCCTTGGCTCTCTTGTAGAGTGTATCCATTGTTTTCAGTGCCATGACGTCCTTGAGGAGCAGATTCAATGCATGAGCAGCACAGCCAATGGGTGTGATGTGAGGGTAAGACTCCTCCACTTTAGACCAAGCAGCCTTCATGTTCGCAGCATTGTCTGTCACCAGTGCAAATACCTTCTGTGGTCCAAGGTCATTGATGACTGCCTTCAGCTCATCTGTAATGTAGAGACTGGTGTGTCTGTTGTCCCTTGTGGCTGTGCTCTTGTAGAATACTGGTTGAGGGGTGGAGATGATGTAGTTAATTATTCCTTGCCCACAAACATTCGACCACCCATCAGAGATGATTGCAATACAGTCTGCTTTCTCTATGATTTGCTTGACCTTCACTTGAACTCTGCATCCAGCAAATGAGTAGATAAAGCATGTCTGGTTGGTGGGGTGTATGCTGGGTGAAGAACATTCAGAAATCTCTTCCAATACACATTGTCTGTGAGCATCAGAGGTGAACCAGTTGCATACACAGCTCGAGCAAGACATTCATCAGCATTTCTTTGACTACGTTCCTCCATGTAGTTAAAAATACTTCTGATTCCAGGAGGACCATGAGCTGTTGCTATCAATAAGGTGTCTGATTCATAATTTTCACCTTGAATAGAAGTAGAGAAACTTTTGTCAGCGGTTGCTTGTTGTGAGCGCTGAGGGACCTTTATGCACTTGGCCAGATGATTCTGTATCTTTGTTGCATTCTTCACATAAGATTTGGCACAGTATTTGCAAATGTACACAGCTTTTCCTTCTACATTAGCTGCAGTGAAATGTCTCCACACATCAGATAGTGCCCGTGGCATTTTTCTGTTGTGCCTTCTTCACCACACTGTGCGGGTGGACCATTTCAAATAGTCAGTGATTGGTACGCAGAGGAACTTGAAACTTTTCACCTTCTCCACTGCGTCCCCGTCGATGTGGATAGGGGAATGCTACCTTTGCTGTCTCCTGAAGTCCACGATCTGCTCTTTTGTTTTTGTGGATGTTGAGGGAGAGGTTATTTTCCTGGCACCACTCCGTCAGGGCCCTCACCTCCTCCCTGTGGGCTATCTTGTGGTTGTTGGTAATCAGGCCTACCACTGTTGTGTCGTCTGCAGACTTGATGATTGAGTTGGAGGCGTGCGTGGCTACGTAGTCATGGGTGAACAGGGAGTACAGGAGGGGGCTGAGCATGCACCCATGTGGGGCCCCTGTGTTGAGGATCAGGGTGGTGCAGGTGTTGTTTCCTACCTTCAGCACCTTGGGGCGGCCTGTCAGGAAGTCCAGGAAGTCCAGGACCCAGTTCCACAGGACGGGGTCAGACCCAGGGCACCAAGCTTAATGATGAGCTTGGAGGGTACTATGGTGTTGAAGGCTGAGCTATAGTCAATGAACAGCATTCTTGCAGTGCGATGGCGATTGCATCATCCGTGGCTCTATCGGGGCGGTATACAAATTACAGTGGGTCTAGGGCAGGTATTCCCAAACTAGCCTTGTTTCACGCAATGCCATCGGCGATACGCCAAATACAACTGTGATTCACATTCTTCACATTTTCAAACAGTACATTTATATTTTCCAATGGGGCTATACATTTGGGTGAGTTTTTTTCTCTCGCCTGAGTAGCCTCGTTTCACTGCCAAAAATAAAATTAAAACATCTAGTGTTCAGCGAAATAACAACACAATGTCAAATAAAGGTAGCCTAGTCAAATAATTAACATCCAATCACATTAACTGTTACTCTCTCGCGGGAAACCTTCACTCGTGTGCAGACATTTAGAAACAAAACATAACTATTTGAAAAATAAGCCACGGGAGTTTTTGGAGCGAGAATAAAGACGACTTTCGAGTAGTAAGACGTGTAAAAGCAACAGATACCATTAATAAGAAGGGACTAGAAGCCTCTTATATGGTGAGTTACCGAGTGGCTAGAACAGGCAAGCCCCATACTATTGTAGAGGACTTAATTCTTCCTGCTCCTGCGGATATGGCCGGGACAATGCTGGGGGAAAAGGCCCCAAAAACTATACAATGTCTTCATCAAACACTGTTTCACGACACATCAGTGACATGGCAGGAGATGTTTTGAAACAATTATTGCTTCGCATACAAGCCAGTGAATTATATGCATTACAGCTGGATGAGTCAACAGACATGGGGGGCCTGGCACAGCTCCTGGTATATGTCCTTTACATTTATGGGGGGTCAATTAGGAAAGACATTCTCTTCTGCAAATGACTGGAAACCAGGACAACATGAGAGGATATTTTTTAAGTACTGGACAGCTTTGTGACATCAAATGAACTTTGGTGGTCAGGATGTGTTGGTATCTGTACTGATGGCGCAAAAGCCATGACAGGGAGACATAGTGGAGTGGTAACGCGTGTGCAAGCAGTTGCTACCGACGCCATGAGAGGCTCTTGCTGCCAAGGGAATGCCTGACAGCTTGAAAGACGTTTTGGACACTACAGTGAAAATGGTTAACTTTGTTAAAGCAAGGCCACTGAACTCTTGTGTATTTTCTGCATTATGCAATGATATGGGCAGCGACCATGTAATGCTTTTACAACATACAGAAGTGCGCTGGTTATCAAGGGGCAAAGTATTGACACGCTTTTTTGAATTGAGAGACGTGCTTAAAGTTTACTTTACTGACCATAATTTTCACTTGTCTGACCGCTTGCATGATGAGTTTCTCACACGACTTGCCTATCTGAGTGACATTTTTTATCACCTGAATGATCTGAATCTAGGATTACAGGGACTCTCCGCAACTATATTCAATGTGCGGGACAAAATTGAGGCTATGATTAAGAAGTTGGAGCTCTTCTCTGTCTGCATTAACAAGGACAACACACAGGGCTTTCCATCATCGTATGATTTTTTTTGTGTGCAAATGAACTCAAGCTTACAAACAACGTCAAATGGGATATAGCGAAGCACCTGAGTGAGTTGGGTGCGCAATTACGCAGGTACTTTCCCAAAACGGACGACACAAACAACTGGATTCGTTATCCCTTTCATGCCCTGCCACCAGTCCACTTACCGATATCTGAACAAGAGAGCCTCATCGAAATTGCAACAGGCAGTTCTGTGAAAATTTAATTTAATCAGAAGCCACTGCCAGATTTCTGGATAGGGCTGCACTCAGAGTGTCCTGCCTTGGCAAATCGTGCTGTGAAGACACTGATGCCCTTTGCAACCACGTACCTATGTGAGAGTAGATTCGTGGCCCTCACTAGCATGAAAACTAAATACAGGCACATACTGTGGAAAATGATTTAAGACTGAGACTCTCTCCAATACAACACAACATTGCAGAGTTATGTGCATCCTTTCAAGCACACCCTTCTCATTAACCTGTGGTGAGTTATTCCATTTGTTTTATGAACAAAATAAGGTTTTATATGTAAGATGGCTAACTAAAGAGCTAAATTATTGATTATTATATTATTATTTGTGCCCTTGTCCTATAAGAGCTCTTTGTCACTTCCCATAAGTCGGGTTGTGACCCAAAATCTCACTCATTCTTATATTTAATATATGTATCGTATAGTGTGTGTGTGGCAGGCTTACAATGATGGCAAAAAACACCATTTGAGAGTGCGCTGACCCTGGTGCTAGAGGGGGTACGCAGCTGGAGGTTGAATGTTTGAAGATGTACGGGACTAAAAAAAATTTGGGAACCACTGGTCTAGGGTGTCAAGTAAGGTGATATGATCCTTAACTAGCTTCTCAAAGCACTTCATGATGACAGAAGTGAGTGCTACCGGTCGATAGTCATTTCATTCAGTTACCTTTTGCGTTCTTGGGTACAGGAACAATAGTGGACATCTTGAATCAAGTGGGGAAGGCAGACTGGGATGGGGAGAGATTGAATATGTCCGTAAACACTCCAGCCAGCTGGTCTGTGCATGCTCTGAGGACGCGGCTAGGGATGCTGTCTGGGCCGGCAGTCTTGCGGGGGTTATCACGTGGTTAACATGTCTTACTCACGTCAGCCACGGAGGAGAGCCTACAGACCTCGGGAGTGTCCAGCGTTGGTGGCACTGTATTATCCTCAAAGCGGGCGAAGAAGGTGTTTAGCTTGTCCAAGGGCAAGACGTCGGTGTCCGCGACGCTGCTGGTATTCCCTCTGTAATCCGTGATTGTCTGGAGTCCCTGCTGCATACGTCTCACTATGGGTTCACTCGTGATATTTCATACTGTTTTAACATTGTTAGCTCAGAGCAGCTGATAGTAATATCTAGCTTGCCATGATTATAGCTAGGAATTTGATTAAATTCAATAAACATTATTATTCCCCACTGGGCAATCATTGAACGAGACAACAAACATGTTAATGGAAGCCGCAGGAGAGTGTACAAAACATTAAGAACACAGAGTGAACATATCAAAATGTATGTTCATCTTTTTTCATGGCATTAGAACTGGAAAAGAAGAAAGAGACGAAACAGAGAGAGAGGGAGGCGAAAGAGAGGGAGGCTCGTAAACGAGAGAAGGCAGAGGGGAAGGAGAGGAAGAGGAAGGAGTACAACGCTCACATGGCTGCCTTAGCTGTTCAGGAACAGAAGAATAAGAGAAAGGAGGAGAAGAAAAAGCGGAATGGACAGATGGCAGCAGGTATGTAATGTGCGCGTTCCAGGTTGACTTTAATGCAGTCGTGCACGTGTTGACTATACAGCGAACATCACTTACTCACTTCTCTCTCTCCAGATAAGAAAGCAGCAGCTGAATCCACCCCCAAAGCCCAACGACGTTCTCTCATTGGCCTGCTTTTCAAGCTCCTCCTCCTGGTGCTGCTGGGATTGGTTGGAGTTGTCGGGGTATGTCATCTGACCGGGCTAAAGAAGGAGGCGGTGTGCGCGCCAATCAACATTGCTGTGGATGACGGCCTATCCTGGATCCGGGAACAGGAAGTAGATTTGAGGGTCAGAGAGCTGGTACAGGAAGTGGATATAAGAGCCAGAGAGCTGCTGCAGAAACTAACCTCTCTGGCGCCGCATTTCCTCGAACCGCTCGGCGTCGCACCCACGGCAACGGAACCTGTGGAAACGTTAGAAAACTGAGTAAGGAAGGAAGGTAGGACTGACGAGAAAAAAAGAAAGATAGACGACCAGCTTAAATTCCTATGGAATTGTCCTTTCGTCGCTCCTGGTTTCCTTTGTTTTGTATGCTCTCTTTTTAACCAGTGGCTGTCTGTGTCACAAGTTACTCACACCCCAGTCTCACACCCTAGTTCCCTAAAGTGTGGGACTCTATTGCAAAGTAGTGCACTATTAAAAAGGGAATAGGTTGTGATTGGAGAATTTCCCTGTGACTCATATGCACACTTCCAAGTCAACCCCCAGCCCCTACTACCCCCTAGGCACGGTAGATCTGAAAGGTCTGGATAAGTGTATTCAATATGGTGGAAACTCAAACTTGCCCATCAGAGGGCAAGGTCAAGATACAATACATATACACACCTGTGCATTCCTTTCATATCTACACAGGTGCACAGGGCGTAAAGGGTAGGGGTTGATTTGGGATTGGGCAATAGTAACAGACCCCGTCTGTGCTGCGTCAAAGTCTTAAGAGTCCAACTGGGCCTCCCGAGTGGCGCAGCGATCTAAGGCACTGCAGTGCTAGAAGCGTCACTACAGATCCGGGTTAGATCCCCGGCTGCGACCGGGAGACCCATGAGGCAGCGTACAATTGGCCCAGCGTCGTCCGAGTTAGGGGAGGGTTTGGCCGGATGGGATGTCCTTGTCCCATTGCGCTCTAGCGACTCCTCGGTCGTCAGTTGCACAGTGTTTTTCCCGACACATTGGTGCGGCTGGCTTCCGGGTTAAGCGGGCAGTGTGTCAAGAGGCAGTGCGGCTTGGCAGGGTCATGTTTCGGAGGACGCATGGCTCTCCACCTTAGCCTCTCCCGAGTCCGTATGCAAGTTGCAGCGATGGGACAAAACTGTAACTACCAATTGGATATCACGAAATTGGGAGGCAAAAGGGGTCAAATAATCATTTTTAAGAAAATAGAGTCCAACTGCCAATCAGAGCCAGGTATTGGCCAGAATTTGAGCCAATCAGATCATATTATAAATGGTATCTGTGGTTGGTTGGGGCAGTCTGAGCATGTGCAGTGAGGCTGTAAATATTGAGTAATCCTGTGTCTTCCATCTGGGGCAAGTTGGCTGCACTCATTTCTGTAACGCTACATCTCTGCTCAAGGACTGTCAACATCAATAAATGCCTTTAAGCTGGTGGATTGTCTCTGTAGTTTTTGCAGAGACGTGTACGTGAGAATGGAGCATTGTGGCATGCCTCAGTTTATTGAATCAATGGAAAACCTTCTTCTATAGCAGCCACGGGCCAGGGGATCCTTCTTCCAATCAAGACGCACCATTCCAGGTATCCGACTGTACCCAGAATGCCTTGCTCCGACACAGGAGGAAGTCCTTGGGTGGTGCCTTGCCGGAGAAGGAGGAAGTTGCACCTAAACACTGATCTAAGGTCTGTTTTCCGTTGCCTACCTGAATGGTTAAGGTTAGGATTGGGATGGGGAAGCTGGTTGGCGAATTCCTTCCAGGTGGACAGGAAACGCAGCTGGATATGTTTCCCGTCCACCTGGATACCCCCCGTGTGTAGCTTCAGGTGCACCACGGCCTGATGGGAAGGATTTTGGACCAGGTGTCACATTAGTGTCCTACTACATACTCCATACAAGTGGACATGGGAGTGAACAAGTGCATATAGGTATGTGATTCATGATTAAACAGGTTCCCCAAGTCCTTTCGTGGCTCAAGTAAGTCGGATCCAGAATGGCCCATAGTTGAGTTGGTTTCAAAGACTCAAAACTTGCTCCTATAGTATTTGCAAAAATAATCCCTTCCACTATATTATCAAATGACTGTAAATTATTTTGTGAAGATGTTATCTATCATCAGATGCTAATGATGTCAACCCACCTCCTCAACCTCAACTCGAGAAACCTTGCGAGGGCAGTGCCTCACCGCCATCTTTCTTCCTCCTCTCTTTCCCCTGCCCCCTTTCCTGCTGCTTGCTTCTTTTGGCTCTGGGACTTCTGGGATCTAAAATCAAAACAAGCTGTTATTTTTTATTTTATTTTGCAAAATGGTGGACTTTTATGGGACACAGCTTGATGTTTCTACAAGAGATAGCTAAAAGTCCCCTTTCCCACCCCTTCCACCTAAACACTACTTTCCCACCCCTTCCACCTAAACAGTATTCCTCCCTTACACTTACTTGAAATGGTAACACTTTAATGCTTTATAAACTATTATAAATACCCCCGTAAGGGGACTGTTGCATAGTCCCTACATAGTGCATTACTTTTGACCAGAGTCCTATATAGTGCAGTACGCTATGGGCCCTGGTCAAAAGTAGTGCACTATATAGGGTGCCATTTTGGGATGCTGACCAAATCTTCCTCTCCAGGCCCCTCACCTGAAGTACTTATCCAAGTCTATAACCACTAGGGTTGGGGAGCCTGCAGACCCAAGTTCCAGGAGGTCAAAGAGGGGCTACAGTCTGCACCTCTACCCCTCTGCTACTGGATAACATAAAGGGAGTGATGGCAGCATCTGGCCACAGTGTATTTCCTAATAGTTGTAAATGTTTCCTGGATTATCTTCTGTTTGCTTGAGCTACGGTATTTTAATAATGAATAGTTATGAGACGAGGTACTTTCTTTGAATACTTTGATGTCCTTTAAATGATAGTTGAGGCATCTCTTAGGGATAGCCCAAAATGTAGCGGGTCCCTGTATTAACACTTGTGTGATACATTCGTTGCAATTAAATCGCTTTATCTTGTTCTATTTACTATACTATATTGTCAGGATACCTTTCTCTTAGAGACAGAATGGCCATCTGTTAAATGACTATAAAGCCATGTCTGTTGAAGTGTCAACGTGTAGAATGAATGTAATGATGCCAAGAAAAATGTATATGTGAGTTTGTGTGTATCCAACCATGACCTTGAACTGCCAACTTCACTACCTACTGTATAACCAGAGTGTAGAATTACATTCAACACATTTGTAGAAAAATTATATGACCAGTTGTATTCCTAAATATACTCAACTAGCAGAAACCCACCTTGACAAGCGGTAAAACAAACAAAAAAGCCTAGATCAAATCTTTAGGCTAAACCGTTAATCAATTCATAATGAATTCGCACAGAAAAAATGATTTGGTTGCAACTGGAGCATGTAAATAATTGCTATTCTACTCATTTTAAATTCACAGCTGACTACTTTGTGTGACCATAAAAATATGGTTGTGACCGGGTACAGCAAACTAATTTGGTTGCAAAGGTGAATGGCTCTGCCATATGTCATGCAAAAAATCTTCCCAGCTTGAAAATGTTCCCAATCATGTTCAGATTGTGAAGTTGTGTTGTAAAATTTCTCACAGTGTGAAAATGTTCACAGTTCAATGCACATACATCTCTATGTGGATGGCTGAGCTTGTGTGGAAAATAACATCTTTGAACAATGTCAAAGTAACTAGTGGAGACGTGAAACAGTTTAAACTTTGGCTAAAACCTAGCTTTCATATTAGGTTTATTTAGCTATACATACAAGCTAAAACTGCACACCTCTGAGAACAAGCCATCTTGACCAGCTGACCGCTAATTATGCTAGCTAGCAAGATTCAGTGTGAGGGTGGAACCGTAAGTGAAGAAACAAATGGTTCAGTTTCCACAGTATGGTTATATCCCGTTCATTTATACAGCCTTATCCAAGAAACTAGTTTTGGAGATCCCCAGGAGCACGATCACCATGATGATCAACGGCCAGTCTTTCCTTAAAACCAACCCCGGCAATCACTCTAACTCTCACTTCCTCTGTACATTGAGATACAACCGAGGTAAACCCGTCTGTTCACAGCCCTGCTCGCCCAGGCCATGGACCCGTCTGTTCACAGCCCCGCTGGCCCAGGCCATGGACCCGTCTGTTCACAGCCCCACATTTTTATGGAGGTTTAGCATGAAATACTTTACATGATCATTGTGTGACTATACTTTTTTGGTTGTTCTTTTTGTTCCTAGACTTAAAATAAAGTATATTCAACAATATGGCATTATCTTACAGCACTTTCTTGGCATATTTGAATACTGTCATTGTTGATGTCTGTAGATAGGAAATGTCATATTTGAATACTGTTGTTGTTGATGTCTATAGGGAAGAAATGTCCTACTGTGTATGATGCCATATTGTCTTTAATATGAAATAGAAAAAATACCTGCAAAAAGTTTTGCGATTTAACTTTAGGAAAAAAACGATGTAGTATCCATGGTGTAAATCAGGGATGTCAAACTCATTTTGCCCTAGGGCAGTATTCAGTCTTCAACGAGGTACAGAGGGCTGCACTGAAAATGTGTTATATTTCCATGCCATCAAAATTTGCAAAAGATAGTCCTCTATGCATCTTTTATGGAATTTTCCATACTACCTGACTAATAATTACAGTGATTATTAGCGAGCTGGACACAGTCAAGAAACTATATAAATGTAGGTCCGTTTTCATTTCTACCAAGTTTCGATTTGGTTTTAGTCATTTGAAAGTGTATCGAGTTAATTTTCCCACCGCTAAAAAAATATATTATTTTACTCTAAACCACCTGCGGGCTGGATTTTAAAGCATATTGGTATACATAAATCCAATGCCACACAAGTTTGTGTGTGGCATGTGTGTGTATGTGTGTGAATAAACCTATGGCCATTAACTGCTGTGCTGACATTGCTCCCCAACTTGCACATTCCAGCTCGTCAGCAGAAACACGAAGTGTAATCAAACCATAGCAACGCCCTGCGCAGATATTGTAGCTGTGGATCAGGTTGATGAAGTCATCAACAGGTACTTGCATCACTGTGTGGGCCTCGGATACACACACATGGTAAAAATGTGATACTACTAAAATATGGTGGAAACTCCTCTGTAGCCTTTGTTTACAAGTGCACATTCCGGGGAGAAAGGTAGGGAATGGAGCCACGGCCACTCTTCCACTCACCTGGATCCACAGCCACCACTATGTGTTTTATACACTCCTCTGGTCGCAGTGCTTTCACAGCCTCCGCCAGGGCCTTCTCTGCCTTCTGCCTCTCCTGTTCTAGCCTCTGCGCCTCCTTTTTCCCCTGCTGTCTCTCCAAGGCCTCCCTCCTCCTCAGCGCCTTCTCTCTGGATGCCTGGATCTTCTCAGCAGTCCTCTTGGAGGGCTTCCTCTTTAGCAGGGGAGCTGGAGGTACTCCCAGTCCTGGAGAAGGGCTTTGGCAGGGGCCATAGCTGAGGGAGAGATGCCTCCTCTCAGTCATCCCAGTCTGGTCCTTCACCTCCACCTTCCTCCATCCTACGGTGAATGTTTAGGCTCTGGTATGAGGTGAATAGAGGTTTGCACTCTGAGTGACCATTCGGTGCCAACAGGCCTAAACCACCAGCCTCCCTACCACCCCCTCTGAGGCGGAGATGGGAGGAGGAGATGGGGATCTCTATATCGGAGCTGTCCAGGACCACCAGGTTTGGTTGGTCTATGTGGTTCTGGGAGGCTCGGCTGAGGCTACGGCTGGGCTGCAGGAAGTATTACACACGGAGATCCTCGTCCAGGACACTGGTGGAGTCACTGTAGCTGCACATGGTGGCTCTGGTCTCGGACAGATGAGACTGACTGTAGATGGACAAAGCAGGTTAAAATCAGAACGATGGTGTTATATTGCCAGTACCATTGGCCATGCAAATGTAATTTACAATCTATTGTGTTCTATTTTGAGACGGCCTAAAAGGCATATGCTATACAAAATAGTATCTTTATTGGCCTTCCTCTCTGGCCATATTAGCCTCGAGAAACATCTATCGGGTGCTGTTCTTCTGATGTTGTAGTTCCGCTTAGCGGACAATGTTAGTAAGAACAGTGCTCGCTAGCGATCTCTCGAGGCTTCTTTTTTACAAGTGGGATGCACTGGCCTACAATAGTAGGCCTGATTACCCACAATGACGAGACCGCCTACAGGGAGGTGGTGAGGGCCCTGGGAGAGAGGTGCCAGGAAAATAACCTCTCACTCAACGTCAACAAAACAAAGTAGGTGATCGTGGACTTCAGGAAACAGCAGAGGCTGCACGCCCCTTTCCACATTGACGGGACCACAGTGAAGAAGGTGGAAAGCTTCAAGTTCCTCGGCGTACACATCACTGACGATCTGAAATAGTCCACCTACACAGACAGTGTGGTGAAGAAGGCGCAACAGCGCCTCTTCAACCTCAGGATGCACATTTGAGAGCATTCTGTCGGGCTGTATCACCGCCTGGTACGGCAACTGCAGCGCCCGCAACCGCAGGGCTCTCCAGAGGGTGGTACGGTCTGGCAAACGTATCACCGGGGGCAAACTACCTGCCCTCCATGACACCTACAGCACCCGATGTCACAGGAAAGCCAAAAAAATAATCAAGGACATCAACCACCTGAGCCACGGTCTGTTCACTCCAGAAAGCAAGCTCAGTACAGGTGCATCAAAGCCGGGACCGAGAGACTGAAAAACAGCTTCTATCTCAAGGCCATCAGACTTAAATAGCTATCACTAGCTGGCTTCCATCCAGTTACACAACCCTGCACCTTAGAGGCTACTGCCCTATATACATAGACTTGGAATCACTGGCCACTTTAATAATGGAACACTAGTCACTTTAATAATGTTTACATACTCATCTCATATGTATATACTGTATTCTACTGTATTTTTGTCAATGCCACTCCGACATTGCTCATCCTAATATTTATACATTTCATAATTCCATTCTTTTACTTTTAGATGCGTGTGTGTATTGTTGTGAATTGTTAGATAATACTGCACTGTTGGAGCTAGGAACACAAGTATTTCGCTACACCTGCAATAACATCTGCTAAATACGTGTATGTGACCAATAAAATTTGATTTGAGGGCTACATCCCGAGGGGTTCATGTTGATTGTACGGAGATTGTGACAGCCGGTAAAATGGCATCCCTTGACAAGGCAAGAACAAGATGTATGTAAGGAGAAGTGCAGTATTATCATAAGGAGGCTTATACTTGGAAAACGGAGGAGGAATGGAGGAAAAAAGAGAGGCAGAGGAGGTCTGAGAGAGAGAGAGAGAGGGAGGAAGAGGTTGAGCTTGAGTCAGTTAAAAATGGCAGAAAAAAAGGGAGATGGTTTGTTAAAGAAGAATGGTAGAAAGTATAAGCAGAGTGAATTGAAGACAGGAGGAGAACTGGAAGTGAATGAGGGCAAAGTATCGGAGGTGGTAGGTGTGGTGAAGTTCTCAGAGCCCGAGGCTTTGCACCGAGGGTCAAGATAAAGATGTTTTTGAGAAAAGTGGAGATGTGAATTGTTTTGCTCTCAAGAAAAGGGCGCCATTGAAAGGAGTGATTACTGGGATAGCGGTAAATGTGAAAGCTGCCCAACTGAAGGGGCGGATTCCTGGTGTTTGATGCTCAACGTTTTGTGCGACGCATACAGGGTAGCGTGAGTGGTGAAACTGAAGAGTTATTGTCTGTTCTTTTGAGTTTTGATGAGTCTTTGCCTGACAAAGTGTTGTTAGGATATATAAGTTATCCTGTATGAGCTTTTGTGCCGAATATATTAAGATGTTACAGGTGTCAAGCTCATTGGCATGTGGCAGTAGTGCGTAGGAGGGAGGTTCCTAGGTGTGAGAAGTGTGCAGAAGGGCATGAGACAAAGGAATGTGTAGCCCTGGGGAAAGTAGTGGTATGTGTTAATTGTAGCGGTGCCCATGGTGCTGGGGATCAGAAATGTCCCATGTGAGAGAGGCAGGTTGAGGTTTCCAGGGTTAGAGTAGTGCAGAAGTTGTCATATGCTGAGGCAGTGAAGAAAGTACAGAAAGATGGGTCAAGGGGGAGGGATCCTGAAAGGAGAGGTGGGAGTAGTAGAGCTGTACCAGTACAGAGGGATAAACCAACAAGTGATATACGTTCCAGTAAGATTGAATTTTTAGCATTTATAGCAATAGTTATCAACTGTACTGCTGGGATGGAAAGTAAATCGCAGAAAATAGAGGTTGTGGTGGCAGCTGCAGAGAGGTATTTGGGTGTGTGAGATCAGAAGAGTTATGGGGTGTTTTAAGTGGTGGTGTCCCATCATTTCAGGCTGTTGGCCTGAAGTAGGACTAAATATATTTAAATAGTGGACTATGATATATTTATTTTTGTGAGTGTAGTGTTAGGTGGTAGGGTATTTTTTTTTTTTCAAGTATAAGGGAGTTATACTCCAGTCTAGTAGGTGGCGGTAATGCAACATTTATTAGATGCCAACCGCCGTTAAATCTAATCGAAGAAGAAGGTCTCTCGGCTATAATGCCATTCTTAGCCCATATACACGGGTTCGTCGTCGTGTAGCTAGCTAGTTATATAGTTAATAACTTGTAAGTAATTATTGTAACAGTGACATTCGCGACGTATTATAGTCTGGGCTAATGCCATACTATTACATTTAGCTACGTTAGCTAATTAACGTTACCTAAGAAATGTTGCCGAGGTAAAAACTAACCTTGCAAGCTACAGTAACGTTTAGCTACCAATACATTAGCTAGCGTTAATAGTTAGCCACCTGTCAAAGTAATTTAAAATAACTAACTACTCACATTGTTATTAAACCTTTATTGTATAAAGGTTTCAATATTTTATTTTCAAAAGAATAAAAGTAATTCGCTATTTATCTCGACATGCTAGCCATTACAATTTTTGGATTCCGTGGGTGTGCTGGTTGACGGGAGGATTTTGATGTGACACAAGGTCGTCACTAGTAACCGCAGCCACAAAGTCAAGGCTAAGCCCCGCCTATTTCTACAATTTTTCTTAAAATCTGATTTTAACCCTAACCTCAACCACACTGCTAACCTTATGCCTAACCTTAAATTAAGACCAAAAAAATAGATTTTTTTGATTTCATGAATTGTTACTATATAGACCATTTTGACTTTGCGGCTCTGGTAACTAGTAAAACAAGATGGCTGCGCTCGCGTCCTTGATGTTCAAGTCCAGAGCAGGTAAAATATTCAAATCATCATTTATTTGCGTTAATTAAAACCTCTATGAAACACGTCTTTAGACTAATATACGCCAATGACGCGTATTTATTTTAAAGCTAGTTAGCAGGATAACGTGTTTTTGACGCTAGCTAGCTAGCTAGCATGACAATAGCCAATCGCTCGTTCTGTCATCAGCTTGCTTAACGCTGCAATAGGGTCAGACGGCATTCCTGTGTATACAGTATTTTAAGACACCGTGGAGCCGGCGAGAGATATGGGTCGAAAAATGTACCTCAATTCAGGGATGAGAAAGGCGTTGTAGTACGAATTGTCCCATTATCCCAACTGTTACACCTAGAAAATTTAACACAATTTAATCTTCTGTGTAACAGTTAGAATAATGGGACAATTCCGAGTAAAACGCATTTCTCATCCTTGGATTGAGATACACAGAAATGTTGTGCAGCTGTAAACAAGCTGGTCGGATCTGCTGGCTATTTCGTTCAGCATTTAGTTAGCTAACTATCACCGGCTGGTGTAATCCTTGCCCTTATGACTCAAATTGCAATAGTGTAATAGATTGAGGCATTCCACGTACCTATATGCTGCCCAAGGATTATGCCCGGCGCGCCGACCCTCTGTCCAAACGCAAATACACCTCGCTTGCAATATGGTTTTGGTAACATAACTTTCATAGAAGAGAATTGTTCAAAATACAAAAGATACACATAGCAAAGTCGCACCCGGCTGTGTTTTGACAAACGCCTGCTTCCAGCTGAAAATATGAAATGGAATTGTCCAATGGAAATGCGAGCACAGGGTGACATACCACTGCTGGAGGCTGTAATTGAAAACACAGCCTTTTGCAACTTTTCTCAACTGCATGCAGTAAGTGTATCTTTTGTATTCATTTTTTCATTTTATTTAACTAGGCAAGTCAGTTAAGAACACATTCTTATTTACATTGATGGCCTACCCTGATTTTTGGTTGAATTGAACAGTATAAAACAATCAGAATGGAGAAAGACCCATTGAAATATTTTAGAATATATGTGTTGCCACCCTAGGGTCACCCCACTACTCATAAAGAAAATGTTCAACTTTTTATTATTAAAAAACATGAAACTCCATCCAATTTTTTAAGATACTGGGATCTGATATTTTGACCATATCGTCCAACCCTAATTCTTTCTATCTGAAATTATAGTTAAGTTCCAAAGGTGTCCAAAACTGTATCGCAAGCGATGGTTAATAACGTTTCTAAATGTTAACAGAGCGTCCAGATTGTAATTCACAGTGAGCCAGCTGGGGTCCATACCTTCAACTGAGAACCCTAAGGGAAGGCTGTAAAGCCCCCTTGGCTTATCAATAACTAGTGTAGTCCCGACATGACCATGCTATCCAATCCCTGGACAGCAGGGCCCCTTCTATTAGACGAAAGACAAGAGAAGTTTAGGTTATCACAAATGTTGATTTAAAATTATATTTGAACATTTTGGTTTTTGTTTATGTAATAATGCGTGGCCATGCTGTCGAGGGATTGGATTGCATGGTCACGTCTAGCTCTTAATCATGACTCTCAGTTACATTACTTTATACATAAGTCATTGGACGAAGGCGTCTTCTGTACGGGGAAGTTTTGTTAATGTAAAAACCGAGCGTCGGGGATCTTTACATGCATCACTTACAGTATGTTTTTTTTTTTTTAAAGAAGAAACAAAGGTTGAATTGACACATACCTTGATAGGGTTAGTGTTCCCACACGGCCATATCTCCATGTTACAGCACTTGTTTACAGAAAACAGACAGAAGCCAAGAGCCGACCTCCTGTTCTAATTAGCTATCTAGCATGCTCTGAACACCTGTGTGTAAGTGTAACTCAGGAAGTGTACGTTCGTCGGATGGCGGCTCCATAACTGTGTGGCTCAGTGCACAACTGCTACAGTAACTATCTTTTATTTGAAGGATTGTTTCTCACTGATGAAAGTCAAGGGCCATATGTTTTCGATTGTAGTTCACATGAGGCAGTCGTGGGTGAAACGAATGCCTGAGAACTGTAAGGAGAAGGCAGAGAACTGTAAGGAGAAGGCAGAATGCTGCCTTGAGTTTGAGAGATTGGTCATGTTGGGACTACATGTGTGTGTATCCGACAACTAGCTACCTACATTGGAAAGAAGTTGCTAGCATTGCTTGAGCATCACAAATGGCATTGAACAGCCCACTGTCATTATACAAGCCAGACAGTCATTGTATCCCCTTGCTACAACTGTTACAATGTTTCCAAACTACAATGTTAACTCAATGAAATTGCAGGTCTTCTGCTCCCTTGCCAGTCCTCTCTTGCGGACTGGGTGCGGTTCGCGTCCAAGAAGGCAGGCGGTAGCAGCAAGAACCTCGGTGGAAAGAGCCCTGGTCGCAGATATGGCTTCAAGAAAACAGATGGTAGCTACGTTAATGCTGTTTATTTGTCAGTATGCTTGGTGCTGACATCTCTGTGAGGTGCATGTTATGTCTTTCACCCTACTAGGGCAGTCACAATACCAGTATCGCGATACTCAAGAGGTATCGTGGCAAGGAAACAAAACATGAATCGGACTACATTTCTTGAGGAAATCAGTCCTAATGTTGGAAAAAAACCATCTGATTTTGTCACCCAGAATCACGTGTTTCTTTTCCAAGCTATAGCACTATGTCACACACTGTGTCTCACATTGAACTCAGCAAAGAAACAAGCAACGTCCTCTCACTGTCAACTGTGTTTATTTTCTGCAAACTTAACATGTGTAAGTATTTGTATGAACATAACAAGATTCAACAACTGAGACATAAACTGAACAAATTCCACAGACAACAGACATGTGACTAACATTGTCATGCTGGAGGGTCATGTCAGGATGAGCCTGCAGGAAGGGTACCACATGAGGGAGGAGGAAGTCTTCCCTGTAATGCACAGCGTTGAGATTGCCTGCAATGACAATAAGCTCAGTCCGATGATGCTGTGACACACCACCCCAGACCATGACAGACCCTCCACCTCCAAATCGATCCCGCTCCAGAGTACAGGCCTAGGTGTAACGCTCTTCAGGGAAGAGCACTTTTTGCCAGTCCTGTCTTGTCCAGCGACGGTAGGTTTGTGCCCATAGGCGAAGTTGTTGCTGGTGATGACTGGTGAGGACCTGCCTTACAACAGGCCTACAAGCCCTCAAGGTCCAGCCTCTCTCAGCCTATTGAGGACAGTCTGAGCACTGATTGAGGGATTGTGCATTCCTGGTGTAACTCGGGCAGTTGTTGTTGCCATCCTGTACCTGTCCCGCAGGTGTGATGTTCGGATGTACCGATCCTGTGCAGGTGTTGATACACGTGGTCTGCCACTGCGAGGACAATCAGCTGTCTGTCCTGTCTCCCTGTAGCGCTGTCTTAGGCGTCTCACAGTATGGACATTGCAATTTATTGCCCTGGCCACATCTGCAGTCCTCATGCCTCCTTGCAGCATGCTTAAGGCACATTCACGCAGATGAGCAGGGACCCTGGGCATCTTTCTTTTGGTGTTTTTCAGAGTCAGTAGAAAGGCTTCTTTAGTGTCCTAAGTTTTCATAACTGTGACCTTAATTGCCTACCGTCTGTAGTGTCTTAATGACCGTTCCACAGGTGCATGTTCATGAATTGTTTGTTTCATTGAACAAGCATGGGAAACAGTGTTTAAAACCTTTACAATGAAGATCTGTGAAGCAATTAGGATCTTTTACTAATTATCTTTGACCGACAGGGTCCTTAAAAAGGGACGTTTCTTTTTTTGCTGAGTTTGTCACACACACTTTCATACAGTCGTTTTTGAAAGTCCAAAGTGTTTATTCTGCTTTATCTTTTTGCCACGGAAAATTAGGTGTCGTAGTATCGCAATACTGGTATCGTGACAACATTAGATCCTACACACTTCATGTTTGCATTATCTAACTAACTCTTCTGTTTTGTTGTCATCCATCTTCAGGGAACTTTGTCCATGCTGGCAACATCCTAGCAACACAGAGGCTCATGAGGTGGCAACCAGGAGCACATGTAAGGTTTCACACTGTCACTGTTAATATCCTGGGGTGTATTCATTCGTCGGACATCATAGCAAAACGTTTTTCAAAAGAAACCATTTACTCCGAAGAACTATGTTTCTATTAGGACAAATTCAGGTAGGTCCCTCGCTGTTTCGTTTGGTTCCTAGTGAGTACACCCCTGGAAGCTTTCAAATGTCTGTAGGTGGCTGGTTGATTGTCAACTAATCTCTCTTCCCCTCCTCTCTTTCTGCACCCCCACCCCCGCCCCCCCCACCTCTCTCTTTCTCAGGTGGGGATTGGAACCAACAACACCCTGTATGCCCTGGAGGACGGCATTGTCAGGTTCACTAAGGAGGTGTATGTTCCAGCCCCACGCAGCTCTGAGACCTTCAAGGTCATCACCAAGCTGCCCACGGGAACAGTACTCTACAAGACCTTCATCAACGTAGTGCCCAATAAACAGGAGGGCAAATTCAAACTGGTTGGCATGTTCTAAAGACTGATGACTCTCATTCCTATTCCACTCTGTGGAAGTACAAACCCTACTCTTTCTATGGACTGGGCAGTTTGGATTTGAAAGGTTCTGTTCAACCGCGGACTCCTTTGTTGTGAATGTTGTGGAACTGAGCTACTGCGTGATGAGGATTCTGGATGTTCCAAGGGAATTCCTCAGAGCTTCCTGTGTTGCTGTGGTGACCGTTGTCATCGATCCTGCACTCTTGGAAATATGACTGGTCGAAAGTTTATTCAACAGGCACCTTTATGACTTGTTGTGCTGTAAGAAGACATACCTATGTCATTCCATCCAATAAAGTTTTATATATAATCATGACATCAGCAGTCTGTTGGAATTTTAAGCTTAGTTAAGAGAACAATTTCCTGTGTATCCAAAGGTATTTAATTGTTGGGAATATTTTAGTATCGTTTGGGAAAATATCAATATCTAAAACCACCCCTGTATCAAGTGTGAATGTGGTCTATAGTTCTTGAAGTAACCACAGGGTGGCTCAAGTTTCCCCTCCGTTTTCTCCGTACAGACCACGGAGAGCTGATGTAAAAACTTTTTGTTTTTTAAAGAACTTACGAAGCAGAGTGAAGTAATATCACACTTTTTAGCAGCACTGTGTATTCTAAAGAACTCTCATTAATCATTAACTCACAGCCCTATGTGTTATCTTATAGCCAACTACCTCACATAATTTCGTGTTGATTACCCTGGTTCAAGAAACGTTGGGTGTTGACTTGTAATTTAGTGTAAAACCCATTCACATTCTGGAGAATAACAAAACTCCAAATAGACATCCCACTGGGCAAAAACTGGTTGAATCAATGTTTCTATGTTATTTCAACAACAAAAAAATGAAACAATGTGTAAAACTGATTCAATTTGAAAAAAAGTCATCAACGTAAGGGAATTTGTCTTTCACCAAACTTTGAACCTAAATCCAATGACATGGTGAGATGTTTTGTTGTTGAAGTTGAATTCACAGTAGTTGACAACTCCAAATGAAAATCAAAACTAGAAGTTGGACTGACGTCTGTGCCCAGTGTGATGGCAGGATGTTTATAGTATTTTACAGATCATACTTTACTCAGAACTTGTAGAGTGAGTTAGGTGCCATTTATTTTGAGAGTTTGAGTTACAGATGGTATGTCAACTCCTCCCAGTGGAATGCAGGGGAGTGTGGAATACATTACGAATGCCCTGGTACATTCACCACAACACGACAGCTTGTCAAAACACTTCTGATGGAGGCCCTCTAATAACTGATGAGCGCTGTAGTTTAGAGCGCTGTTGTATGTGTTATAAGATTTGTAAGTGCTTAGGGGAAGATTTGGTTTGGGGAGAGAAACTCTGCAAAGAGGGAGAGGTCAAAATGAGGTCGCTACTCCCTTCGCTGACATTACTCACCATCTATTCTATGTTATGGACATATTTGTGCCTGGTAGAGAAAAACAGCCAAATTAACTCACTTTAACAAACGTCAATGAACAGATGCAGGAGTGTTCTGGATAAGAGCGTCTGCTAAATGACTTAAATGTAAATGTAAATGTGTTCCCTTTTGACACCTTGACAGTAAGGTTGATAGCAATCCTATCAGATGAATATAGATCAAGTTAATACAACAAATCTGAACTAATTTGTCTCACTAGCTAGTTTTCCATTCAATTTGTGACAGATTTTCATGCGAATATTCAATAAATTGCATAAAGAAAATATGGACATTTTTCCACTAGTGTAATTCAAAAGGACTTGCAAATAAAAATCAGTGAGCGATGACGTAGGACACACACAATTTTATTTTTTGCTTAAGTTTTCATGTACTAAATAAAAGTCTAAAGTTCAATGTGTTGTCATCGCATTTTCACCTCTACGTTAAATAGCAAATGTGCCTAACCTGCAATGGAGGCTGGTGGGGGGAGCTATGGGAGGACAGGCTCATTGGTCTTGGCACGTTCGCTCTAGCCAACAGCTTGTAGATACAGTGCGGGTAGGCTAGTCTACACGAGGAGATTATTATGGATAGGACCAAGAATATTTATTTTTGTCATATGACAGTCAAGCATCGATCACAAGAATAAGACCCTCAATATTTATTGGAAAGGAGCATCAAGATCACTGTGTACTTTCATCACCCTGTGAAGTTCATCATTTATTTCATCTATTCTAATAAACTGCATGGATTCCCCAGTTGTAGTGGGAGGACCACACACACCATGTCATCGCGTGACTCCAAGGTTACTTCCATACGATGGTTGTTCTATCAATATTTGTGCATAAATGAGTTTCCACCTCCATTTCCCGCATAATACATTTTACAGACACAAAAAGATCCCACCATGTCGAACGAACAAATGATCTGGTCTGCATTTATACAATTGTACTGAAACTTCTTGTTTCCATCACAGCTGTCGTGATTTCATTTTATAAGGTATGACTTTACTCGCATAAAAATTGTCTTATGGAAACGTGGTTAGAGAAAACTTTTTTTAAAGCGGATAGGTCATTTATATCTACTTTAGTTCACCTATTTGACCCTTTTTGGTTCAGCTATTTAATAACTATTACTTTCATATGTTTGTTTGATTTGGGCCACACATAATATGAATGTTTTGCATAGTTACATAGTGTATCTCAGTCTAAACACATTGACAAACCCATTCCAGTTTAGCCCAGGAGGTAAATCAAATCAAATTGTATTAGTCACATGCGCCGAGTACAACAGGTGTAGTAGACCTTACAGTGAAATTCTTACTTACGAGCCCCTAAACGACAGTGCAAAAAATATATAAAGAACGTCAGGGTCATAAAACGTCAGGGTCATGGTGAGTTTCTCTGTGTATAGTTAGTTTGACCTGAGTTAAGACAAAACAGTCCCTGGTCAACTGTCCCTGACAGTTGACACTTTGATTGTGTCTCAAATGCGACCCTATTTCCTATGTAGTGCACTACATGGGGATTAGGCTGCCATTTGGAACATAAACATTGTCTGTCTCAGCAGTGTTAATAATTAGTGATGTGTTCAACCACAACAGCTCTCTGGTCTGGCCCTACACTCAAAGCCGTCAGCATCACATGTCAGGTAGCTGGGTATTCATAGCTCGGTGTTCTTTTGAAACAACAAGATTTAGATTTTTCATTAACACATTCAACCCGAGACAATGTCCTTGTTTTGTGGTTGTCTACAACATTGGACGTTGTGATGAAGCATAATATGTCTGCTTGTGAGGTGCGGACATCTTCTTTCCACACACCCGAGCATGTCTAGAGTTTGAAATGTAGGCTGATTTGATTATTTAGCTGATAAAGGATATCATTGCCAGTGGCAGGATATCAAGCCATTTACAGCATACAGTCATGTTAAAATCACTCACTACACCAACAGACGACAGTCAGAGTTGAGAGCGTTAGTCTCAGGAGGACAAACTCTGAGTGAAACTGACTCATGCATTATCATGACAATGTCTCTTTCTTTGTTGATTCGTCTTCTTTTCTCTTGCAAAGGGTAGAAACATGAGTCTCTAGTTAAAATGCGAAGTTGAAAACCAGTAGTGTTCCGGCCCTCAAATACCTCCTGGTCTAGACAGAGAGGGGTTCCCGGGTCGGGCTCTGAATAGGGTGGTAGGGTGACGGGGCTGCATCTACTGTCTACTTGTGTGTTCAAGGCTGGAGTTAGAGGTGGAGAGAGGGAGGTCTGAGGGAAATGCCTCAGACTGAAGGTCTTCAGAGGAGATGATCATGGACTGGCGAAGAGTCTCCTCATACGTCGGAGGAGGCTGTAGGTACAGAGACATTTTAGGAGATCATATTTACTGTAATAAATAAATATTCTATGTATGAATATATTTATTTTTATTTGACCTTGATCTCAACAGGGATTCCCATTGAGAGCAAGGTCTCTTTTACAAGGGAGCCCTGCAACATCCTTCCACAATTTCATTGATGTAAATAAGAATGTGTTCTCAGTCAACTTACATGGTAAAATAAGGCTTGAATAAATCAATGACAATATTTACATATGCAGTGAACAATACATAATAAAAATAGGTCCAGAACAGAGGAGTGACTGACCTCCGTTTCAGACTGTGTGGGGCTGATACCAAAGCGGTCGGCTATCATAGAGTGAATCTGTCTCTGACGGTCCTTCTTACGGACGCTCTCGTAGGACGGAAGGCGGGGCAGGATCCCATCCAGGTGATAGCTGCTGGGCTTACCGATGATAAACAGCCTCCCTGGAAGCTGCAGACACACACCAAACATGTTGATATGATATCACTTTTTCTATTTTTCAAGAGTTGATCTGATTCGTCAAAAGACCAGTTAGTGGAAAAAGATCAGAATTGGGCTGCCTGTGTAAATGCAGCCTAATTACAAACGGCACTGGGCATCAATAACAATGTGAAAGCAGCTCAGATGGTTTTTAAATAGAGATTATAAAAGGGAGAAGTAAATGAATTGATTAATACCTACATCTCTATGCGTAATAGGGGAGTGTGGGGTAAGTTGAGCCAACCTTGTTTCTAGTAAATCATACACAAAATGTATAATTTCCCCAAATATTTAGGAAGAGGTCATAATTTCATGGAGTTTGTGGAGGAAGTAACCACATGGAAAAAGTGTTTAAGCAAGTTAGGTACAAAAAACAAGCTTCTCTATAAGCTTCAATATGAGGTCCTAAACCTAGCATGAAAGTGCAACCTTGTAGCTGTGTGGGCTAATATAGTTAAAATGTTTGCCTTAGGGTAAATTGAGCCAATGGCCATGTGGTAATTTGAGTCAATAGTTTGAGTCAAATTGAGCAAATTGAAATGTTTTCTTCCCCAGGCATTATCGCTGGGATATGAGGTAACAACAGGGCCTTGCCTGTGTTAAAAGTGTTTAAAAAAAGTATAAAGTGTTTATTAGGTGTTAAGCCTGTGTTAAAACCCTCTTGAGTCCATTTCCCCACGTGGAAATATAATTAGCGTAATAAAAAAAATCCCCATAAAAATCTGTCTGTTAGGCTAGAGATCTCTATTGTGGTTTTGCTCTACAACCCCCACAAGCATCACTAGACTCGTCTGAAGTCGGTACCGCCGATCTGCCAACTTCTGTCTGTAGCGTCCAAACGTTTTGGGCTACACACTAATATGACCCCTCTATGGAAAGGTGACTCTTTCATTACATGTACAGTACATGTGGGTTGTTTTTCTCTAGAACACCAAGAAACGCCTCACAAGACTCGCCTGAAGGTAGCCCAGTACCAGTTTAAAAAATGAATGGAAGTACATACTGTGTGGAAGTAGTTTAGTGCCTAAAAAAGGGGCTAAATATGTGTAAAAACAAATACTTCTCCTGATCTTTATTTAATCTCTCAGATATTGGACATCTGTTTTTCCATATATGAATCTGTTATTCATTTCATTTCTATAGGATAATACCAGTAAGGCCAAATTCAATGTTCCATCAAAAAAAATAAAAAAATACATTTGGGATACCTAAAGGGGTCGTAAAATTCTAAATCAAATAGCTAAATGATCCTTGGTATGGCCACCTTAAAACAATTCCATATGTTAGCTTAGTAGAACCCCACAGGCTTAGACAATAGAGTCTAGAGGGCTAAAATATGATTGTGATTGTGTTGGGGAAATAAAGATAGACACGGTTTTTAAAAAGTAGTGGTAATATTTCATTCAGTACAGAAATGTGTAGGCGGCTTAACTTACCCTGTCCCGTGGCTCAACTTACCCCATACCCTGAGTAAGTTATGATGAAAGATCACTTTCTTTGGACAAGCTATGTTTTCAAAACTGTAAAGTTTACATGTATTCTGATTATTACCAGGTATACACAACATCCTGAAATATATGTAGATATCTTTGTTAGAAAGAATACCATATTTCCCTTGACAGAGTGATGCTGAATGAACAAAATGGCTAAACTTACCCCACTCTCCCCTACTATGTAAAGAGGGAGGCTTTTTTTCACCTGGGATCCAATGTTTCCGTGGGCCATGGCAGCAGTATGTTCATCGTAGGGAGACACCACTAGAGACTGTCTTCTGTTGTACTGGGGTGCAGCATCCTGGGTAGGGAGAGAAGAGGGAAGACTGGTTAAAGTCTGTCTACACTACAGTGGAAAATTGTCTTATATCTTACCAAAGTTTAGTCAGTGTAAAATTAAGTTATTCTATTCTGTTCTATTCTAATATGCTCTATTCTGTTTTATTCTATCTTTACAATTAGTAACGTAGCAGCTACAACAAAGGCATGACAACAGTTCAATACAAATCTCCAATGAATTAACCTCAAGCCAGGTTACTAGGCGGTGATTGAGTAACTTGTCTATAGAGCTATAATTATATTTTCTTCAAGCCCAATAATATACTCCACTAAATTAGAATCAGTCTTGTTAAGGGCTACCAGAGCTGTTCTCCTGATCTGATGCATGTTATGCACAATCAACCATACAATGGAAAATGCCTTTGCCAAATTCTACAGTTAGATCCAACCGTCTCTTTCTTTATCCCTCTGTCTCGGCTCTGACACTCTGTTGCAGTGTCATGGTTCCCTACTGATAACGGTATATGGATTTTAACATGAGACATCATTGTGCGCACACAATCCCCTGGCAGCCTCCATAATATCACAGCATAATTTGTAATATAATCAACTAATACTGGTTTTACAAAGCAACAGTGCTGATATTTTCAATGTTAATATTGAACATGTTTGGCTTGAATGAGTGGAAGGAAAGGAGTGGGAGGCAAACGGGGCTGGAGGATGGCCTTCACTGCAAATGACTAGCATGTGATGCAAAGGAAAAACACACTCATGAAAGGTTCTCAGATGAGTAGCCTATGTGTAACGGATGTGAAATGGCTAGCTAGTTAGCGGTGGTGCGCGCAAATAGCCTTTCAATCGGTGACGTCACTTGCTCTGAGACCTTGAAGTAGTGGTTCCCCTTGCTCTGCAAGGGCCGCGGATTTTGTGGAGCGATGGGTAACGATGCTTCGTGGGTGACTGTTGTTGATGTGTGCAGAGGGTCCCTGGTTCGAGCCCGGGTAGGGGCGAGGGGACGGACGTAAAGTTAAAACTGTTACATATGGTTGAATAAAAAACTGCCGTATATTAACAGAAGAATAACAATGTTTTTGATACAACCAAACAATAGATCAAAGGAGAGTTTATCTGTGGTTGCATTCTCAATAGGGGAGAAAAATATGGATACAAAAAGCAGGGGGTAATAAACTTAACCTTATCAACTGAGCTGTGCACTGCTTGCTCTCTCAGCTCTGTATCATACCAAATACAGAATACAGAGTTGCACAGGGAAATATTATTCACGTAAACCTTTTAAAACAGCCACTGCAGCCACTAGGGTTTGGCTGGGGTAGGCTGTCATTGTAAATAAGAATTTGTTCTTAACTGACTTGCCTAGATAAATTAAATAAATAAATAATCTACTCTACTGTACTGTACACTATAGGACTGTGCTCTACTGTACTGTGATGTACCCTAATCTACTGTACTCTAAAGGACTGTACTGCACTGTACTCTGCTGTACTGTACACTATAGGACTGTGCTCTACTGTACTGTGCTCCAGTTTACTTGAGTTTCTTACAATTGAAGAAAGGGCCCATAGACTCTTGATCTAGTGGTCCTGAGACCACATAAACAAATGTTTTTACTTGTCATATCCCAACTCACTGCGTCTGGATCTTGGGACCAATGTCCTGGCATAAATCTTGGTCTTGGCTCCTGGATAGTGCCTTAGTTTTTGGTTTACAAACCATAGGCATCCCAATTTGAAGAAGACAATGCTGTCTGATCATTGGCTGATCACTCCCAACCCATAGGAATCCCCACCCAGTTGACTACTTTTAAATAGTGGATGCCCACATTGGCAATCTCTATACTAAAACGAGTTATATCCAATGTTCCCTCTAATTTTTTTCGTCAATGAACAAATTTCAGGTCTGCTAAGCGCAAACTTGAACGTTGTGAAAATTCTGTGCAACTTCCGGCACAGTGAACACTGAGGCTGTACCCACTTTAAGTTACAGTTTTAACAGTGGCCAAGTAGGCTACTGTGGCTATTTGTTCATAATGTAGGCCTACCAGTGGCTTACCATCAAAAACAATGGAGAAAATACATCCCATAACATTTTAACATGGAAATAGCTGTTCTATCATTCAGCCAATGTGTGGTGTTCAATGTAGGGCTGCATTCCATGAGACTTTTGAAAAAAAACATGCAGGGCTTGACATTAAGAGGGTGTGAGCAATGCTGAATGGGTGTAGACAAAGAGGAGCTCTTCACTAGATACCAAAACATTCAAAGGCCATTTTCTCAAAAGTGAGTTTACAAGTTGATCAACCTTCAAAGCAGAATTACTTTCCCATTTTTCCTCAAATGCAGTGTATGATATACCATTTTCTAGCTCTGAATCTCTACTTTTATCCAATGTAAAAAACACAATTTCAAATGTTGCTACGTAAGACTGAATCCAGGTGGTGAGTCACATTTGTTCATATCCTTTGCTAGTTAGTGAGTTATTAGCCCAGTTATAGATCATTTGTAGTCAGCAATAGGGGAGTGATTGCTTCCAACAAGAACACAAAACCTGTACATTTCTAGACATCTTTGAAAAGCGAGCCAGGTAAAGAGCTTTTTTTTTGTCTTAAGTGTCTTAAGTGTTGTATTTTGAGACAGACATAATTTGGTATGGAAATGATTATGCGTTTTATTTTGAAAAGTGGTTTCCAGCATCACCTCCTTATCTGAATGAGAAGTTGATAAACAGGTTAAGGGCTCCCTAGTGGTGCAGCGTTCTAAGGCACTGCATTTCAGAACAAGAGGTGTCACTACAGTCCCTGGTTTGAATCCAGGCTGTATCACCTCCGGCTGTGTTTGGGAGTCCCATAGGGTGGCGCACAATTGGCCCAGTGTCATCTGGGTTTGGTTGGTGTAGGCCGTCACTGTAAATAAGAATTAGTTCAATTTCATTACGCTTTTTTGCAGATGTTTACTGACACCGACCATATCCATGGGTGTTTTACACACGTCACGTAATGTGTGCACGTTAGCGACGTGTGCACATGTGTACATATGTTAGCAACGTGTGCACATGTGTACATATGTTAGCAACGTGTGCACATGTGTACATTATATGTACACATGTGCACACGTCGTGCACACGTTAGCTCTCGCTTTGATCTCAAAATAAACGCATCTACTCACGATCGCTCATGCTGTAAAAACAGTCCAGTTCAAAGTGAATGGCACAGATCCACATATGGCAATGGTCTATTTGCATAAAGGCCTACTGCAGCTCTGATTGGTTATGGCGCACCAGTCTGTGTAGAGTACAGGCATGAGTCGTGCCTGTCAATAAAATAAAAGTCTACTCTGCTGTGTTCTGCCTACAACAACATCTCTTGCATAGTTAGTTTTGTTTCAGTATATTGCATTGAAAGTGGCTAATATTGCGTTGATTCGATCCCAATTACCACAGTAAAGGGAAACGTTGGTAGTGTTAACTAACGGGGAAAACTCTAGAAAGTTGAGTGAAGTTCAATCTCGTGCTTCTCTGCGCAGGCTGATATTTCTTCTGCACTGCAATCTGCGGGGGAGCTGCATGTCCACCGAAACGCGCAGTTTAGAGGGAACATTGGTTATTTCCAGCTAGAGTCCTCTATTTATCTCTATGATTGACACTTGTCACCAAAACGCTTGTTATTTTGCCAAAAAAAAGATAGGTAAAGGGATCATTTCCACATCTAACAACATAATTAGCTAGATGCATATTTAATTACATCTACAAGTTTCAGATTCATACAATCAACATGGAACATTTTACAGAGAATAACAGAGATTATATTTCTCTAAATTAAATTTAAAGGTTTTGAAAATCTGGTTAAAAGTCATGCTTTTACTATTTTCTTAATTTGGTACGCTAATAACATTTCTAATCTGTAATAGAAGGTTAATCAAAATGATCACTACTGTACACAGTTCTCCCTTTATTTAAACTTTTCCACTTTGTTTATGTTGTAACAAATTTAGTGGGGTGGTAATGAATTCAGGTAAATATTTCAAATATGCAATAAAAAACAAAGTGTGTGAATAGTATATGTCTACTTGAGATATGTTGGAAGATGTGTGCTGAAAGTTTGGGAGAAATACGATACAAATTTAAATTGATTTCCAACCCCCAATTTGCAGCACGTCTGTAGAATAGCCCGTATACTGCATTACTTTCGACCAGGGCCCATAAGGTCTGGTCTGCTTGCTGCAGAAAAACAAACAGGAATCTCTCTTCACCTGAACTAACTTGTGAATGTTTCATGCTAGAGCACAAAAACAGCAAATGTATAATCACATCATTCTCCTTTATCACATCTCGCTCTTATTGGTTACTGAAATCCATTATTACACATTTATACAAAGTTCCAAAGAGTTTATAGTACTCTATTGTACCTGTGTTCATATTGTTTTGTCTCAGTGTTTACATAATGGTTTATGGATGTTTCTCTAGCCTCGTTTACCAGACTCCTGTTACTGTAATCAGGCTCCCAGCTGGTGAACATGTTGATGATATTGTAGCGATCTTCGCTATATGATCCACGTTACATTCCCACCAAGTGGGTTAACCCTATTGGTTGCGATGCGGAGGGTGTTTGCCTTTCACGCCAGAGACCCGGGTTTGTAATGATAATGAGCTCCCTGGTAAGGCCTGACCTTGCAGCCTTAAAATAAGGGGTTATAGCACATGTATAATACCGCTATAGCCACTTGTAAATGACCTTAGTGATGAGATTAGGGTAAACACTATAGATGTTTATATCACATTTGTAAGGTGTTTATGTCCTTACTGTACATGGGTCTTTATGTGTACAATATACACTAGGCGTTTATAACACGTCTCCCTGTTAATTACACATGTATAACATGCATAGCCTTCCTGTATAGTGTTGGATGACCCTGCATCAGAGAGGGTATTAATATACATTAGGCGTTTATAATATGTTATCCCTGTTTATAACAATAATATAGAAATGAGCTTTTATCCAAAGCAACTTATAGACTCATAGTCATGCTGCATACATTTTTGCGTATGGGTGGTCCCGGGATTCGAAACGACTATCCTAGAATTGCAAGTGCCATGTCCTACCAACCGAGCTACTTATATCCTTACTGTACAGTGCTGGTTGGCCTGGTAGTTCGACACCCTGCAGCAGAAAGGGTCTTTCCTGTACAAGACCACCAGGAGCATGAGAATCACTACGAAGAACACCAGGCAGGACACTACAGAAATGAGGCAACAAGAACACAGACGTGACTAAGAAGCTTTATAAAACATATCTGGCATTAATGTAAACATATAGGTTATACATGATTCCTTTTAAATGTGTATTTATAAACACATGCAAAACATACATAACCTAAACGATCAACAGTTAGCCAGTCCTGGATCAGAGCAACAGGTTTATGTAGACTGAATATATATGTTCGTGGTTTAGCAGCAGTCTACTTAAGTTTTTGTGTTGACTGCCATCACTCACCGGAGGCCACGATGACCGTTAGCTGATCCGCTGTCAGCGCAGTTGGGACAGTTGTAGACGCAGATGAAGACATCTTGAACGAAAATCAATCAGCATGTAAACGTATTGCCGCTATGTAAACGGCCCACATAAAAATGTTGGCTTTCATTTACATGATATTAGGCTACTCCTGTCCAAACCAAGAAGATTAAAATAAATCGATTAGCTTCCTCTTCATTCGAGGACAGAGCCCCATACTGTTGTTAAATCCAGTTAAACTGCAGGATTCTGCCACCTATCTTGCTGCTTCGATTCACCCTGGTCTCATAGACTAGACGTAACATAGTAAACTTAAATCAGGATACTCAAATTAGTACGATAAACTTTAAAAAATATATTTTATTTTACGTGAGTAAAATTTGAGTCATTTAGCAGACGCTCTTATCCAGAGTGACTTACAATTAGTGTATTCATTTTAAGATAGCTAGGCGAGACAACAACCCATCACAATCGTATCAAGTACATTTCCCTCAACAAAGTATTTATCAGCAAAGTCAGTGCTAGTGGGAAAAGATAGGTGTTAATTATATTATAATTTTTTACAACATTAATTTTTCTGGGGGGGGGGGGGGGGTATGGTCACATGAGACAGAAGGTTATTTAAAGGGATAGTTTACCCAAATTCCAAAATTACATGTTTTTAAAAAAAAGCAGTCTATGGACCAGGTATGACAGCAACCCGTCATTGTAAATACGAATTTGTTCTTAAAAACTTCTTATGGTTGCAATCCCGTTAACTGGATCGATACGGATCGATATGACAACAGCCAGTGAAAGTGCAGGGCGCCAAACATACATGTCTCATACCATTTTAAAGGTAATCTTGTTGTTAATCCCACCAAAGTGTCCGATTTCAAATAGGCTTTTCAGCGAAAGCACCACAAACGATTATGTTAGGTCACCACCAACTCAAAGAAAAATTCTGCCATTTTTCCAGCCAAAGAGAGGAGTCACAAAAAGCACAAATAGAGATAAAATGAATCACTAACCTATGATGATCTTCATCAGATGACACTCATAGGACTTCATATTACACAATACATATATGTCTTGTTCGATAAAGTTCATATTTATATCCAAAAACCTCTGTTTACATTGGCGCCATGTTCAGAAATGCCTCCAAAATATCCGGAGAAATTGCAGAGAGCCACGTCAAATAACAGAAATACTCATCATAAACTTTGATGAAAGATACATGTTTTACATAGAATTAAAGATACACTTGTTCTTAATGCAACCGCTGTGTCAGATTTCAAAAAGCTTTACGGCAAAATACAATATTCAATCATCTGAAAACAGCGTTCAGCCACAAAAGCAAGCCATACAGTTACCCGCCCAAATAGTGCAGTCAACAAAACTCATAAAAAGCATTATAAATCTTCACTTACCTTTGCTGATCTTCATCGGAATGCGCTCCCAGGACTCCCACTTCCACAAGAAATTTTCGTTTTTTTCGGTAATGTCCATCATTTATGTCCAAATAGCTATTTTTGTTGTGTGTTTGGTATACAAATCCAACGTCAGGGAAGCGCGTTCACTAAAACCTGACGAAATGTCCAAAAGTTCCGTAACAGTCGATAGAAACATGTCAAACGATGTATTGAATCAATCTTTAGAATGTTTTTAACATAAATCTTGAATAACGTTCCAACCGGAGAATTACATTGACTTCAGATGAGCGATGGAATGGAGCTCCCTCTCATGTGAACGCGCATGGTCAAAGAATGGTCACCTCATGGTAGACCTCACTAATTATCCTCTCATCCGGCCCCCCTTCACAGTAGAGTCATCAGACAAAGTTCTACAGACTGTTGACATCTAGAGGAAGCCGTAGGAAGTGAAAACTCATCCATATCTCGCTGTGATTTCAATGGGAGCTTGGTTAAAAATCTACCAGCCTCAGAATTTCCACTTCCTGTTTGGATTTCTTCTGGCTTTTGCCTGCCATATGAGTTCTGTTATACTCACATACATAATTCAAACAGTTTTAGAAACTTCAGAGTGTTTTCTATCCAATACTAATAATAATATGCATATATTAGCAACTATGACTGAGGAGCAGGCCGTTTACTCTGGGAACCTCTGTGCACCTTTCATCCAAGCTACTCAATACTGCCCCTGCAGCCATAAGAAGTTAACTGACTTGCCTAGTTAAATAAAGGTTAAATAAAAATAAAGTAAATTAATACAAAACGTTACATTACATCTCTGGAGTTACGTTTACTATGTTACGTCTACCACTCAGTCCAGGCTGTTCGATTCTACTGCAAGGTTGTTCTTTCCGAATGCCAGAGCGCGCCTAATGAGAGAGAGTGTGCTGGGCAGCGTGTGCTCTGTGCTCTCCACAACAAAATACTACCTCAGAAACCTTTGCTAAAAAAATATGTGTTTGGCTATGTTACAGACCTTCCCCGTCTGTAATTTAAGATTTTTTTACTGAAGATAAAAACTTTTCCAGGTTGTGAATGAGGCGCAGCCTACTGGACACACATGAGATATTTTGGAAATTACACTATATACAGAAGTATGTGGACACCCCTTAAAATTAGTTGCTGACGGGTGTATAAAATTGAGCACACAGCCATGCAATCTCCATAGACCAACAACATGTCCCTGCTGCTATGCAGAATATCAGAAAGAGAATAGGGCCAAGGAGGTCAGAAGAGAACATTGTTTCCATAGGTGAATGTGCATCTAATATGAACCATGTGAAGGGATGGTGTGAGTAATGGGGAACCAATCACGTGTCTCCACAATGTCTGTGCGTCAGTCACCCCTTCCTTGGGCCTTGGGGGAGATTGTCCTCTCCCCATGATCCCTTTTTTTTTTAGCAAGGTGGAGACTAAGTAACGAAATATGTCCTTTTGTGTTCTTAGTGCTGTACAAAACAACATGTTCTTTATACTGGAGGCCAAGTGCTGGCACAGGATGTGTGGGGTTGACGTTTGGAACCATTGTACGTCATCTCTGAGGTTACAGAGGACACAGGGAATACAGGGGATACAGAGGACACAGAGGGTACAGGGAATACAGAGAACTCAGGAGATACAGAGGACACCGTGAATACAGAGATAACAGGAGATACAGAGAACTCAGGAGATACAGAGAACTCAGGAGATACAGAGGACACAGGGAATACAGAGAACACAGGGAATACAGAGAACACAGGGAATACAGAGGACACGGGGAATACAGAGGACACAGGGATACAGAGAACACAGGGAATACAGAGAACACAGGGAATACAGAGGACACAGGGGATACAGAGGACACAGGGAATACAGAGAACTCAGGAGATACAGAGGACACAGGGAATACAGAGGACACAGGGAATACAGAGGACACAGGGGATACAGAGGACACAGGGGATACAGAGGACACATGGAATACAGAGGACACAGGGGATACAGGGAATACAGAGGACACAGGGGATACAGAGGACACAGGGAATACATAGGACAGAGGGGATACATAGGACACAGGGAATACAGAGGACACAGGGGATACAGAGGACACGGGGAATACAGAGGACACAGGGGATACAGAGGACACGGGGAATACAGAGGACACAGGGAATACAGAGGACACAGGGAATACAGAGGACACGGGGATACAGAGGACACAGGGAATACAGAGAACACAGGGGATACAGAGGACACAGGGGGATACAGGGTTCAGGGGACACAGAGAACACAGGGAATACAGAGGACACAGGGGAATACAGGGGACACAGGGAATACAGAGGACACAGGGAATACAGAGGACACAGGGACCACAGGGGGATACAGGGTTCAGGGGACACAGAGAACACAGAGGACACAGGGAACACAGGGGGATACAGGGTTCAGGGGACACAGAGAACACAGAGGACACAGGGAACACAGGGGAATACAGGGTTCAGGGGACACAGAGAACACAGAGGACACAGGGAATACAGCATTTCCGACAGTTAAATGCAACAACAAAACATCATTTATTAAAAACATTGATATATTGATATCGTTTTTGAACGTGATAGCTGTACCTTTAGTTTATGGTTGACACAGCTTGTTTGCCATCAGCCAATCGCCGTTCTCAACGAGTTCAAAGCACATGAACACACACAACTCGTTCCTCCCGGTTTACAAGTAGCATTGTGAGAGTTTCCCACTTGTTATGAATGCAGCCTTAGTTGTGGTCCCGTGACCTCCCTTCTTGTCCTCTGATTGTCTGTTTCTCCCTCTGCACACAAATTACTTAATAAATGTATGTGTCCAAGCACTCGTGTATATGCTTGTTCACCCTACCTCACACAAACACTTGGACACATACATTTAAGTCATTTGTCAGACACTCTTATCCAGAGCGACTTACAGTACTGAGTGTATACATTCTTGTACTCGTCCCCCGTGGGAATCGAACCCACAACCCTAGCGTTGCAACTCTCTGATGCTGGTTATTCCTTCCAGTTAGTGAACAAAAACAAGACGTTCAGATAGTACAAGTGCATTGTGTTGATCTGCGTTGACACTGAGATATTTGGCCTACTTGGATATTTGGCCTTTCTCCTCTCTCCAATGGTGTGAATCTCTCTTTCCCCTGCAGGCAGACATGGACAGTGAGTGATCAGGAGAGACGAAGGAGACACGCTGGCCAGGGTGAGCAGCACAGTCCATTCTGAACTTAACCATGCTTTGATGTGAAGAACAGATAGGGAACATTTACGTTTTACGCACATATCTAGATACTCATCTCAAGTTAGGATTCAGCACATTCTAAATTGACTGTCCAATCCTTACCCAAGTTAAATGGTAAGCATTCTGTTGTCCTCTCCTGTGTTTCTCTCCAATTGGTATTCTGTTCCTTTCATGACCTAGCAAAACTGAAATCTACTTGAAGGTAACTGAAACCTGCTTTAGGCCTCCCGAGTGGCACTGTATCTCAGTGCTAGAGACATCACTACAGACACCCTGGTTCGATTCCAGGCTGTATCACAACCGGCTGTGATTGAGAGTCCCAAAGGGTGGCGCACAATTGGCCCAGTGTCGTCTGGGTTTGGCTGGTGTAGGCCATCATTGTAAAAAATAATTAGTTCTTAAGTGACTTGCCTAGTTAAATAAAAAAAAATAAAAAACAGCTGTTGCCCCTAGTGCCTGGTTTCCATGTCATCTCCTATGTCAAGTACTGATTTGTATCAGGGGTGACCTGGCTGCCCATCTACGGCCTACACAGCAAGGACCTGATTAGCAGTTCAGCTTTGGAGACTTGTGTGAGAATTGGCTTTTTGAGGTTTTTGTAGTTATCTTTTACAAGTACAGAAATTCCATAGAGATGTTTTCCCCCTTTCACAAGGGAGACCTGTCTCAAGATTAATTTCCAAATCTAGGCCAAATACACTGTGTCAAAATAAAATTGTATCACATTTTGAGTCATGACTACAATGCAGTGTGATGTATGTGTCACAACGTTGAAAAGGACAGCTTCAAGGTCTTATTTTCTTAGGCTTGATTTTCTCCACATAAGTTGCAAATCAAAGTTCTAGCATGTTCTCAGTTCACATTCTTACTTCAGTGTTGTCATTTGTTATTTTACTTTAAGCTCATGTTCTTTTACTTTTAGCTTTAAAAATCATGCTGGTTAAAACCAGAGACATACAAACGAAACAAAACAAAAAGGGTCACAGGAAGTGATGCAACCCAGGAGGCAGGTGCCCATTTTCTCAAGATCTCCATTTCAGCTTGACCAAACTCGATAAGACATGTGATCTCACCAAACAAAGCCATAACACCTTCTGGCACAACCTGGGATCCACCATGTCCCCAGACTGCATTCACTTGTAGTGGGTGGCTGTCTGCAAAAAAAAAAAGGGGGTTTAAGTTTTCATAATTTTGCTGCTGAAGTTATTTCCAGTTGCCCATTTGAATATGAACTTGTGTATTTTATTCAGAATATAATATGTTATTTACCAAGTCAGTTTATTGTGAGAATGCCAAATGTTGTAGTGACTTATGCTGCATAAAAAGTATAATTTATAACACGTCTTGTACTTTTCTGTCTCTTCACTGTGAATAGTGTGTGTGAGAGAAACAGATAGTGAGAGAGAGCAAGAGAGAGAGAGTTCATAGTTGGTACACACCACCAGAGGGCCTTGTCTTATCATTTATGTTCTGTAATTCGCTGGAAGGCTGAAGACACCTTTCATCATGGTCAAAAGTAAAACAATGAATGTAATGTTATTATATTGAGAAGTGTGTTACATTGAACATTGAACTACATTGATTTTATTGTGTGCCTATTTTTTACCAAGAATGTTTTTTATTATTTCAGTTTGGATAAAATCAAACGTGTCTTCTAACATTTGTCTATGGATGAGGATTCATGAAGAAGCTTTGCATCATAGAATTAGAAATTAGAATACAAGAATGAACACAAACCTTGTTGTGATGTTTGTGACTAGAGGGAGTAGCTTACAGCTACGACCGGAAGTGACTTTTCAAAGCAGGTTAGGAGATCATTTTAGCTAACCCTTTTCCTAACCTTAACTTAAATCTCCTAACATGCCATGTTAATTATCCTAGCCTGCTGTGTAAATTTTCCTAACCTCCTACAAAAACGTAACTTCGGGTCATAGCTGTAGCCTACTACCTCTAGGGGTCAGTAGCATCCCACCCTGCATCCCACTGCTGGCTTGCCTCTGAAGATAAGCAGGGTTGGTCCCTGGATGGGAAACCAGATGCTGCTAGAAGTGGTGTTGGAGGGCCAGTAGGAGACACTCTTTCCTCTGGTCTAAAAAAATATCCAAATGCCCCAGGGCAATGATTGGGGAAATTGCCCTGCGTAGGGTGCTGTCTTTCAGATGGGATGTTAAATGGGTGTCCTGACTCTCTGTGGTTATTAAAGATCCCATGGCACTTATCGTAAGAGTAGGGGTGTTAACCCTGGTGTCCTGCCTAAATTGTCAATCTGGCTGTCATACCATCATGTCCACGTAATCATCGCCAGTTTCCAAATGGCTCATTCATCACCCCTCCTCTCCCCTGTAACTATTCTCCAGGTTGTTGTTGTAAATGAGAATGTGTTCTCAGTCAACTTACCTGGTAAAATAAATAGTCAGAACCTCTTCTGATGGTATAAAGGTTAGGGAGTTGGTCAACCATGGTGTGCCAGTGCGGTGATAAGACATTGTGTAAAATAATGACTTTGAAGAATTGATCTGCACTGTATGTTTGTTAGCTAGCTAGTCAGTTTTAGACAAATGATTACATATATTTTTCAGATTACCTGCCAATATTTAAACATTCAAACAATGTAGTACATCCACAGCTATAAACTGGCTGAAATCAGTTGATGATTAATTGATAAGGCCTGAGAAGCTGGTGTTTGGAGGATATATTGGCACGTGTGTTGTTAGGCCTGTGCCAATATATCCTCCAAACACTGGCTTCGAGGGCATTATCACTTCTATACAATGGATTACCAACATATTCAAATAATGATTGACATATTTTCATAAAAAATGTTATTTTGGTGAATTTATTCATACTATTTCATCCTTCCACAATATATAATCCCGACACAAATCTAGGGTTGCTACCCAACCCGGCTGGTTGTTTGTTCTATCGGTTCGGTTGCTATAGACGCAACCCAGTCGTTCAGTCTTTTTGTTCTGTATCTGTGGAAGTAATTCGTTCCAAATGTTCCATTGCCATACTGGCTGGCAACGTTCTTATCCCTTGCTTGCTAGCTAGCCAACTACAACTAACTTACAGTCACCTCAAAGAGTGCAGACAGAATAACAACAAAGTAGGTGCATTTGCATTTGTTTAAGCTGTTTTCTAGTGACATTTCTTTGGATACATCCATAACAAATAGCTAATGAGGCGCGATTTTGCCTGTCATAGAAAATGTGCTCACTCATCAGGACAATTTTGTTCAGAGGAGTTAGCCAACAACACAGCTAACACAATCAATTCAAACTGAAGCTGCAAAGACTGCAAACTTGCTGCACTTCATTTCGTTTGACCTTTTTTCAATTGACAATTCTTTGTATTTTTCCATAAAAATGATGCCAGCTGATTCATGATTTAGACTAGCTGAGAAACGCTGCCTGCCTGTCTGTCTCGTTCCGACACGTTCATTACTATGGGACAGCTGGAGATCTCATTTGAATACTGAAACAATGTTGCAAATGTCGGAGAGACAGACAGCAATGTTTAAACAAATCTCTGCTGTTGAAAACTAAATGTTAGTCTAAAAGAAATATGAGATATTGTCTAAATGCTTTTTATAGTGGAGATCAAGTTTATAAATTGCCTGGCTGGGCTGATGAGACAGTGGATTGCGCAGTCAGATGGAGCAGAGTAAATAGGCATTTTAACACCATTGATTTAACCATTGGTAACTTGTGGAATAGACACCGGCTGGAATGTGGTTTAACCAATCAGCATTCAGGATTAGACCCAGCCGTTTTATTATAAGACTTAAACAAGTTGTATATGCAACAACAACTAATATTGTGTCATATAAAAAATAAAAATAAATATATATATATACATATTTTAGAGGCTATTTATACAGTATACAACCTCCATAAACTGTATTTATAATTAGGCTTACATGACAATATTTTGACAATAATTCTATTACACAATTTCTGATATATCACATGCATTAAAATCAGGATAATGCCTCTACTGCTATTCATTCCAATTAGACTGGTTTGGATTTCTCCCTGACCAATATGGCTGCAATTTCCTTCCCAACCTGGATCTTAAATGATTTGTGACATAGCCCTTCTAGTAATTTAATAGGATCTCTATGCTTTGAATTCACATAAATAGCCTAGCTATAAACCCATTTTCCATTAAAAAAATATTTACATGCTAGAACTGATACACATAAGAAATAATGGCGACAAACGCACTGGAAAAGCATTTAAATTGACTTCAGGCGCACTAGAGCGCATTAGATAAATTCCTTGGTAGAGGTGGTTTTATATTAAGCTAACATATAGAATTGTTTTAAGATGGCCATTCTACGGATCATTTAGCTATTTGACTTTGAATATGAGGACCCCTCATATATATACACTATCGTTCAAAAGTTTGGAGCCACTTAGCTTTTGCATAATTGCAAAAAGGGTTTTCTAATGATTAATTAGCCTTTTAAAATGATAAACTTGGATTAGCTAACACAACGTAACAATGTCCTTGTTTTTTGAAAGAAAAGCAAATTTTTTGTCCATTAAAAAAACATCAAATTGATCAGAAATACAGTGTAGACATTGTTAGTTGTAAATTACTATTGTAGCTAGAAACGGCTGATGTTTAATGGAATATCTACATAGGCGTACAGAGGCCCATTATCAGCAACCATCACTCCTGTGTTCCAATGGGACATTGTGTTAGCTAATCCAAATTTATAATTTTAAAAGGCTAATTAATCATTAGAAAACCCTTTTGCAATTATGTCAGCACAGCTGAAAACTTGTCCTGTTTAAAGAAGCAATAAAACAGGCCTTCTTTAGACTAGTTCAGTATCTGGAGCATCAGCATTTGTGGGTTCGATTACAGGCTCAAAATGGCCAGAAACAAAGAACTTTCTTCTGAAACTCGTCAGTCTATTCTTGTTCTGAGAAATGAAGGCTATTCCATGCGAGAAATTGCCAAGAAACTGAAGATCTCGTACAATGCTGTGTACTACTCCCTTCACAGAACAGCGCAAACTGGCTCTAACCAGAACAGAAAGAGGAGTGGGAGGCCCCGGTGCACAACTGAGCAAGAGGACAAGAACATTAGAGTGTCTATTTTGAGAAACAGACACCTAACAATTCCTCAATTGGCAGCTTTATTAAATAGTACCCGCAAAACACCAATCTCAACGTCATCGGTGAAGAGGCGACTCTGGGATGCTGGTCTTCAAGCCACGTACAAGGTTGTGTGTATATATACACTGCTCAAAAAAATAAAGGGAACACTTAAACAACACAATGTAACTCCAAGTCAATCACACTTCTGTGAAATCAAACTGTCCACTTAGGAAGCAACACTGATTGACAATAAATTTCACATGCTGTTGTGCTAATGGAATAGACAAAAGGTGGAAATTATAGGCAATTAGCAAGACACCCCCAATAAAGGAGTGATTCTGCAGGTGGTGACCACAGACCACTTCTCAGTTCCTATGCTTCCTGGCTGATGTTTTGGTCACTTTTGAATGCTGGCGGTGCTCTCACTCTAGTGGTAGCATGAGACGGAGTCTACAACCCACACAAGTGGCTCAGGTAGTGCAGCTCATCCAGGATGGCACATCAATGCAAGCTGTGACAAGAAGGTTTGCTGTGTCTGTCAGCGTAGTGTCCAGAGCATGGAGGCGCTACCAGGAGACAGGCCAGTACATCAGGAGACGTGGAGGAGGCCGTAGGAGGGCAACAACCCAGCAGCAGGACCGCTACCTCCGCCTTTGTGCAAGGAGGAGCACTGCCAGAGCACTGCAAAATGACCTCCAGCAGGCCACAAATGTGCATTTGTGGCCTGCTGGAGGTCATTTTGCAGTACTGGCCTGTCTCCTTGTAGCGCCTCCATGCTCTGGACACTACGCTGACAGACACAGCAAACCTTCTTGCCACACCTCGCATTGATGTGCCATCCTGGATGAGCTGCACTACCTGAGCCACTTGTGTGGGTTGTAGACTCCGTCTACAAATATTGATTTTACTGCTATAGCCCAAATAAACGCATTGCATAACACATTCATCAATTGCAAAACAGACCGTCAAAAAATAAATCATAAGGGGCAAGTTTTCAAGTGTCAGGTAGCAGAGCTCTACACTGGAGTCATTGCAAATCAAATTGTGCCACTTGTACCCTACCTTGAGCTGCCGCAAACAGATATTTAAATAGCCTATAACTTCAATTTAGGCTATTGCTATTGTAGCCTTGTGTTATCATGCAATTAATGACCATGTTTAAATGAAATTGGAAGCAATTGTGGTCATGGTCACAGCTCTATCGCAATTGCCGATCAGAATACATTAGATTGATGGTAACAGTAGTCATATTAGGCTACATGTAAACAAAAACAAAACATTGGCTGTTGTTGACAAACATATTCAGTTCATATCCATGGCATATTAATAACATTTGATTGAAATGACGACCCCGTCCTTAGTAGCCAATTCCAGCATTAGCCTAGGTTCAACAGGCGATTGGGCAACACGAGCACTCTTAGCTCTAAAGCGCATCGCTATTCATGATGAATAAATGAGTCTGTCAATTTGAACTAAGCAAGATGCTAACGCGTTCAGCTTACATTTCACCTACATCTTGCTACTGTAGGCTATCTGAAATGAGATGTAGGACCTATCAAGGGCTAGGCTACTTGTTCTAAACAAAAGCAAACCATGGCAAAGTTTAATTACAATCATAAACCCAGATTTTAGTCAGCAGCCCAGGTCTATTGAAAAGTCAATCACGCAAATAGGCCTAGCTATTTGCATTATCCAATCTACGATTTGTAGTCTTAACATCTGGCTCATAATACGGAACAATTGCAAGAAGATAACATTAAGCCAGTTTTTTTTTTTAAAACGTTTGTCCAAATGTTTCTTGCACAGAGATTTCGAGATCCTCTGTCCAACTTTCATCACCCAAACTCTGTCAGATTTATCTATAGTTATACACATGCGCAAACGGGATTTATTTACAATCAAAGATAGCATTGGTGGAAAAGGATCAGGGCCCGGTTCCCGATAGCGATGGAATTTATGCATAAAATGGTTTAGGGAAACCGGGCCCTGGAGAGTAAAATAAATGCAAATTATATTTTCCCTTGCGACATACGCAAATTCCTTTAATGTTATATTGGCTCGCAATAATAATTATTTTGACGGAAAACTGAATTTTGCGTTTTACATCGACATTCCTTCCTAATTCGCTCAATGTTATGGAAAAAGGATATGACAGTGTCTCTAGAATCTAGATATGTGACAAGTAATAGCCTAGGCCAGAGCCACGTATTTAGAAATAAATACATGTATGGCTCTGGGGTAGGCAACGACTTTTGTTCAAAGGGAAATTTAAAGGCAGTCCATTGGCTGTCGGATAAACTCAACGACAGCGTTTTCCTAAAGGAGATTACTGATTGGTCTTGTCACCTGTCAGACTAGAACCCTTCACCATCAACTTCAGATCAACTTAAAAAACAAAGCCCCGTTGATTTGAGCACACAAGGAAGAGTACTTTTGTGGGTGTGTCTGACTACGTGCACTCCACAAATAGTTACTAGATCGCAACATAGTTTCGAGGAGGACCTTACCAGAGACGCAAGTGAAATAATACGTTCTGTTTTGACAGAAAGTAAACTGTGAGAGCGACCGGTCGTTCGAAGTTAGTCCGTCAGTTTCATTTCTGAGATTGTTTGTTGTCCACTTTTACTTTCTTTGTTGTGAAGCTTTTGGACGTTATCTGTGAGAATATTTGATCAGCGGTAACATTATGTCAAACCTCCGGCCTAGATGTTGTATTTTAGGAAAGGGTTCGAATGGCTACGGCTTCCATCTGCACGGTGAGAAAGGGAAGACCGGACAGTTTATCCGACTGGTAGAACCAGACTCTCCTGCCGCCACCGCCGGTCTCTTCGCTGGGGACCGACTGACGTTCGTTAACGGGGACAGCGTGGAGGGCGAGAGCCACCAGCAGGTCGTTGCCCGGATACGAGCCACCGTGGGCAGCCTCGAGCTGATCGTGGTAGACGCTGAGACCGCGGAGGTACTGAAGAAGCACAACTTGGAGTGCCGTAAAGAGTATGTCACGGAGGGCATCCCGTTACCGGGCAGCAAGTCGGGCCATGGGGATGAAGCGGAGAGCGAGGCGACTGCTACATCGGAAGAGAACGGAAACTTCTCCCAACAGAGGCTAAGTGTGAGCGCCAAGGTAAAAGGGATTTCCGAAGTTTCCTATCTAGATTCATTTCACAGAATATTACATTTTATGTAGGCAATTTGCATACGCCTAGTCATATGATGTATTGGAGAGCTGACCAGGGTCAACCACTGTCTGGCAACACATTTGAACAACAATATACATTACCAGTCAAAAGTTTGGACACCTACTCATTCAAGGGGTTTTCTTTATTTTGACTATTTTCTACATTGTCAAAGTTCTTAATCTTTCGGATTGACTGACCTTCATGTTTTACAGTAATGATTGCCTGTTGTTTATCTTTGCTTAATTTAGCTGTTCTTGCCATAATATGGACTCTGTCTTTGACCAAATAGGGCTATCTTCTGTATACCTCCCCTACCTTGTCACAACTGATTGGTTCAAACGCATTAAGAAGGAAAGAAATTCCACAAATAAAATTAACAAGGCACACCTGTTAATGTAAATGCCTTTCCTGGTTACTACCTCATGAAGCTGGTTGAGTGAATGCCAAGAGCATGCAAAGCTGTCAAGGCAAAGGGTGGCTACTTTGAAGAATATCATATTTTGATTTGTGTAACACTTTTTTGTTTACTACATGATTCCATATGTCTTAGTTCATAGTTTGGATGTTTTCACTATTACATTTCGATGTAGAAAATAGTAAAAAATGAAGAAAAACCCTTGAATGAGTAGGTGTGTCCAAACCTTTGACTGGTACTGTATATGTAGGCTACATCCTACCCTAAACTGCATATGTCATGTTCTAGACATTTGCTGAGACTTGCTTTTGTCTTTAAAAAAAATAAAATTGTACCTCTGTATTGTGTATAGAAGCATTAAACAGACACTCATGCCTACAGGGCAGTTATTCTGTTAGGCCAATTTCCACAAGCATAAAAGGGTTATGTATAGGGACAAATTGGAATGTTTAACATAATAAATATAAAAAGCATATGCATGATCATGGTAGCAATTGAAAGCGAACACTTTGGATTGGGGAAATTATCAGACTAAATGTTCACCTGACATGACTGAATTCAAACATGACACTGTTGATTTTATGTGCATTTTACATTGACTGTACTTTTCACAGCATTTGTCCATGACGAAAAACTGAAAATACTCTGGATACATTCAGTTACATAATAAGAATATTCTTGGAAAGTTTGGTTTAGGTGCAAAATAAGAAACAATCATTACAAGAGTTTGAGCGTGAGGTCTAACTGGTGTCTCCAAGTGGACACACACCTCAGGGCAGTTCATACGGAATTTAAATGTACTTTTATGGCTCAAGGAAAGAGCCTTCAACTCTTCAACTATAAGGTGCTTTTTTGATCTCTCCTAGCTTTACCGTTGAGGAACTGAAGCAAACACATTTGTGGTTGTTTGTTTGGAACACAGCCCTGCATCCCCACCTTTACACATATACTGTTGTTGTTTAGGCAATCCAGAAACGTTCCATGATAAATAACCACCTGGGTCAGTTGGGCATCATTTTGAAAGCTTATTATATTGCCAACATGACTTGCTAAGTTATAAAATCCAATCATAGTGTTAGGCTTTCAATATGGAAATATGAAGTGCACATTTAGACACAGGTTTGTTGTTGTTTGACATCAAGGCAGTATTTATTATAATCCTCAACATCTCGTCTTTCAGAACACATAGATTCCTCTCGATTTACAGCATTCCCCTTTCTCATGCCCCGTACACATCGTGACATATTTCATTGCGCTGTATTTCATCTTCACAGAGTCTTGCACGGCTACTGAGCGGACAAGTGTAGTGTTTTTAACGCAAGATGGAGGTGAACCTGTCTCGTCAGAGATCGCATTTATTTTGGCAGATCGCAAAATATGAACTTTTCATTAAAGACCGGAGACATATTGTTTCCGGTAATAGTTAATAAAACATGTTTTGTTTAGTTACTTTTAACTCTACTTGTTACGCTAACTTTATAGCTAGTCAAGCTAGCTTGCAGAACAGCTACATTAGCTAGCTAAAGGCTAGGTTGAAGATACCACTGTAACTAGCAACCTCCACCATAATAATAATATAATCAAAAACAAATGTCATTACCATCACAAATAGATTTAAACGGGAGGCAACAGTCATATAATATAATTAGCTTAACTGCCAATGTGTATTATTTAACATTACTATTAAAATAGTATTCACTTATAGGAATAGGTAATTGTTTTCAAGTTGCTAGCTATCCCATAAAGCCATCACCGAAACCAGAGAAGATGAAAATATTTGGTTTTGGTCACTACCTGTTCTTCAACAGACTTTGTCTGTACTGAAGACTACGCAAAGTGTGGGAAAATTCCAAGTGTGCAGTGTCTGACTCTGACAACTGAGCCTTCAACCGCAAGGGGGCAGTGCGATTCCGCTACGTTGTGGACATCCCCATTGAAATGAATGACATCCGGTGTAACGTAATGTGAACGAGGCATTACACCTTGCCCAAACCGGCTGCGTACGTGCGCCACCATACCATGCCTATCATGCATAAATTTACCCCCCCCCCCCCCCCCTCCCCCACCAAACGCGATCACGACACGCAGGTTAAAATATCAAAACAAACTCTGAACCAATGACATTAATTTGGGGACAGATCGAAAAGCATTAAACATGTATGGTAATTTAGCTAGTTAGCTTGCACTTGCTAGCTAACGTTAATTTGTCCTATTTAGCTAGCTTGCTGTTGCTAGCTAATTTGTCCTGGGATATAAACATTGAGTTGTTATTTTACCTGAAATGCACAAGGATCTCTACTCCGACAATTAATCCACACATAAAACGGGCAACCGAATCGTTTCTAGTCATCTCTCCTCCTTCCAGGCTTTTTCATCGTTTTAAATTATATGGCGATCGCATCTAAACTTTAATATATTACCACCACTACCGGCAAAACAGTTTGTCTTTCTATCACCCACGTGGGTATAACCAATGAGGAGATGGCATGTGGGTACCTGCTTCTATAAACCAATGAGGAGATGGCACGTGGGTACCTGCTTCTATAAACCAATGAGGAGATGGGAGAGGCAGGACTTGCAGCGCGATCTGCCTCAGAAATAGGAACGACATCTATTTTAGCCCCTGGTTTCACTGACGCTCGTTGGCGCGCGCAAGCACTGTGGGTGCAATAATTTTATAACATGGATTTCTACATTTATTTTGCGACGCAAGCAACGTGTCTGGTCAGCATGTTAGACAACAAAACCAATTTGTAAAAGTAGCTCAATTAGCGGGAGGGATGGGGGCATCTTTTTGTTGCTGTGGTACACACGTTTAGAACAGCTGTCAGTTGAATCCCATACAGCTATATATATATATATATATATATATATATATATCCACACACACACAACTAACTGTGTGTTACTGTACAGCCACTGAGTTCCAATTTAGGCACTTATCAGTTACCAAATCTGCGTTGGTCAAAAGTTGGGGCGGCAGGGTAGCCTAGTGGTTAGAGCATTGGACTAGTAACCGAAAGGTTGCAAGTTCAAATCCCCAACCTGACAAGGTACAAATCTGACGTTCTGCCCCTTAACCCACTGTTCCTAGGCCATCATTGAAAATAAGAATTTGTTCTTAACTGACTTGCCTAGTTAAATAAAGGTAAAATATAGGGAATGACAGTGAGTACAGTAAAGGGCTACAGAACTGAATAGACCACAAACCATCATGTCCTATCGAGCTTGAGACACCTGTCTGCTTATTGTCTCAACACAACATAGGAAATAAGGGCCGCATTCATAAAGCTCATCTAGGATCAGGTCCTCCATGTCATCTTATTCAATATAATATAAAAAACATTTTAAATGATCCCAGATCAGTACTAGTACTCTGAGATGCTTTCTGAATATGAGCACAAAATGTCTACATTTGTAAGCCAGAGAGCTCCTGGTTTTCACAAGGTCGGAATATCAGGTATTCCTCATTTAATCAGAAAAAAGCATTTATCTGAGAGACATACAACATATATCCCTCCCCTCTCCCTTATATCCCTCTGTAACACACCTCACCAGCCTCATACTGCTGGTTATGAAATACTTTTTCATGTGGTATTTCATCCGTGGGTGTGTAGGGGTTGGTCAGTTGGGGAAAACATGTGCAACGTCTTCATGTAACTTTGTTAGACAGTGCAAGGTCTGCCCTCTGATATATAGCCATTGTGCAACAGCAACACAAATGGAAAATAAAAAATTCCGATCTCTCTCTCTCTGCCTCACCTTGATGTGTAGCTAGTGTTTCCCCTGAATTATAGGTTACGTACCAATTGACACACTTGTCATGTAGGGAAACGTGTGGCAATTTGTGACGAACACGAAAGGTCTCCTAAATAGTAGGTCTCAACGAGGGCATTGAGTGTTTCCTTATCACATGAACAGGACAAACTCTCTCCGTCCTTTCTCCCTCTCTCTCCCTGCACCTATCCGGTGTATGTGACGACACAAAATTGTATTATTACTCATTCACTCATTCGGCTTCTTTAGGGAAGGAGTATTTCCTCGTCTGGTCACCATGATTGGTCTGTTTCTGTTTATCGTCTCCGGTCAGATTCTGTCTCTGGTCAGATTGTGTTCCTACCTTAAGAGACTGAGTGGAAAGTGAAACGGTGGTATGTGGGAGTAGTGCACAATGGAGGGAATACAGTGCCATTTGGGATGTAGCTCATGTCTCCCACCACTAATGCACTGCTACCCTTTACTAATCTTCTGGGTTCAAGTGACAGGGGCCACAAAGGCCTCGTCTCTCTCACGGTGCTGCCTGCTAGTGACGTGGGCCACAGAAATGTCTCGTCTCTCTCACGGTGCTGCCTGCTAGTGACGGGGGCCACAGAAAGGCCTCGTCTCTCTCACGGTGCTGCCTGCTAGTGACGGGGGCCACAGAAAGGCCTCGTCTCTCTCACGGTGCTGCCTGCTAGTGACGGGGGCCACAGAAAGGCCTCGTCTCTCTCACGGTGCTGCCTGCTAGTGACGGGGGCCACAGAAAGGCCTCGTCTCTCTCACGGTGCTGCCTGCTAGTGACGGGGGCCACAGAAAGGCCTCGTCTCTCTCACGGTGCTGCCTGCTAGTGACGGGGGCCACAGAAAGGCCTCGTCTCTCTCACGGTGCTGCCTGCTAGTGACGGGGGCCACAGAAAGGCCTCGTCTCTCTCACGGTGCTGCCTGCTAGTGACGGGGGCCACAGAAAGGCCTCGTCTCTCTCACGGTGCTGCCTGCTAGTGACGGGGGCCACAGAAAGGCCTCGTCTCTCTCACGGTGCTGCCTGCTAGTGACGGGGGCCACAGAAAGGCCTCGTCTCTCTCACGGTGCTGCCTGCTAGTGACGGGGGCCACAGAAAGGCCTCGTCTCTCTCACGGTGCTGCCTGCTAGTGACGGGGGCCACAGAAAGGCCTCGTCTCTCTCACGGTGCTGCCTGCTAGTGACGGGGGCCACAGAAAGGCCTCGTCTCTCTCACGGTGCTGCCTGCTAGTGACGGGGGCCACAGAAAGGCCTCGTCTCTCTCACGGTGCTGCCTGCTAGTGACGGGGGCCACAGAAAGGCCTCGTCTCTCTCACGGTGCTGCCTGCTAGTGACGGGGGCCACAGAAAGGCCTCGTCTCTCTCACGGTGCTGCCTGCTAGTGACGGGGGCCACAGAAAGGCCTCGTCTCTCTCACGGTGCTGCCTGCTAGTGACGGGGGCCACAGAAAGGCCTCGTCTCTCTCACGGTGCTGCCTGCTAGTGACGGGGGCCACAGAAAGGCCTCGTCTCTCTCACGGTGCTGCCTGCTAGTGACGGGGGCCACAGAAAGGCCTCGTCTCTCTCACGGTGCTGCCTGCTAGTGACGGGGGCCACAGAAAGGCCTCGTCTCTCTCACGGTGCTGCCTGCTAGTGACGGGGGCCACAGAAAGGCCTCGTCTCTCTCACGGTGCTGCCTGCTAGTGACGGGGGCCACAGAAAGGCCTCGTCTCTCTCACGGTGCTGCCTGCTAGTGACGGGGGCCACAGAAAGGCCTCGTCTCTCTCACGGTGCTGCCTGCTAGTGACGGGGGCCACAGAAAGGCCTCGTCTCTCTCACGGTGCTGCCTGCTAGTGACGGGGGCCACAGAAAGGCCTCGTCTCTCTCACGGTGCTGCCTGCTAGTGACGGGGGCCACAGAAAGGCCTCGTCTCTCTCACGGTGCTGCCTGCTAGTGACGGGGGCCACAGAAAGGCCTCGTCTCTCTCACGGTGCTGCCTGCTAGTGACGGGGGCCACAGAAAGGCCTCGTCTCTCTCACGGTGCTGCCTGCTAGTGACGGGGGCCACAGAAAGGCCTCGTCTCTCTCACGGTGCTGCCTGCTAGTGACGGGGGCCACAGAAAGGCCTCGTCTCTCTCACGGTGCTGCCTGCTAGTGACGGGGGCCACAGAAAGGCCTCGTCTCTCTCACGGTGCTGCCTGCTAGTGACGGGGGCCACAGAAAGGCCTCGTCTCTCTCACGGTGCTGCCTGCTAGTGACGGGGGCCACAGAAAGGCCTCGTCTCTCTCACGGTGCTGCCTGCTAGTGACGGGGGCCACAGAAAGGCCTCGTCTCTCTCACGGTGCTGCCTGCTAGTGACGGGGGCCACAGAAAGGCCTCGTCTCTCTCACGGTGCTGCCTGCTAGTGACGGGGGCCACAGAAAGGCCTCGTCTCTCTCACGGTGCTGCCTGCTAGTGACGGGGGCCACAGAAAGGCCTCGTCTCTCTCACGGTGCTGCCTGCTAGTGACGGGGGCCACAGAAAGGCCTCGTCTCTCTCACGGTGCTGCCTGCTAGTGACGGGGGCCACAGAAAGGCCTCGTCTCTCTCACGGTGCTGCCTGCTAGTGACGGGGGCCACAGAAAGGCCTCGTCTCTCTCACGGTGCTGCCTGCTAGTGACGGGGGCCACAGAAAGGCCTCGTCTCTCTCACGGTGCTGCCTGCTAGTGACGGGGGCCACAGAAAGGCCTCGTCTCTCTCAAGGTGCTGCCTGCTAGCCTCCTGCATTCCTCCCTGATGGGACACTTGGCAGGACCTGGCTCATACTGGTCTAATATGGGTTACGTCCCAAATGGCACCCTATTGTCTACATGGTGCGCTGCTGATTACCCAGGTGTATAGGGAATATGGTGTCATTTGGGAATCATCCATGGACTGAGAGGCAGGACTTGGCTGGTACTGGTTTGTGTCCAGTAGGGAGAAAGTGCTTTTTGAAATGAGGAGGTATTGCCTTCTGAACTTTTTGCTACGGTTGGGTGTGCCCTACTGAACACAACCATTGTCTAATATGGACTGAGAGCCAGGAAGAGACAGCTCCTCCTGGACTCTCAAGACTTGGCAAGCCCTCAAAGAGCTGCATATAGTCTGGGTAGGCATTTTATTAATTGTTTAGGGGTCTTATAGCTTGAGGGTAGAAGCTGTTAATGAGCTTTTTGGACCTAGACTTGGCGCTCCGGTACCGCTTACTGTGCGGTAGCAGGGAGAACAGTCTATGACTAGGGTAGCTGGAGTCTTTGAACATTTTTTTTGGAACTTCCTCTGACACCGGTATAGAGGTCCTGGATGGCAGGAAGCTTGGTCCCAGTGATGTACTGGGCCGTACACACTACCCTCTGTAGTGCCTTATGGTCGGATGCCGAGCAGTTACCATACCAGGTAGTGATGCAACTGGTCAGAATGGTCTCTGATGCAGCTGTAGAACTTTTTGATCTGGGGACCCATGCCAAATCTTTTCAGTCTCTTGATGGGGAATAGGTGTTGTCGTGCCCTCTTCAGGACTGTTTTAGTGTGTTTGGACCATGATAGTTTGTTGGTGATGTGGACATGAAGGAAATGGAAGCTCTCGACCTGCTCCACTTCAGCCCCGTCGATGTTAATGGGGACCTGTTCAGCCCTCCTTTTCCTAGTCTATGATCAGCTCCTTTGTCTTGCTCACATTGAGGGAGAGGTTGTTGTCCTGGCACTACACTGCCAGGTCTCTGACCTCCTCCCTAAAGGCTGTCTCATCATTGTCGGTTATCAGGCCTACCACTGTTGTGTCGTCAGCAAACTTAATGATGGTGTTGGAGTCGTGCTTGGACACGCACAGAGACTGAGTGTGTTTATTAATGGTGTCAAGTTGACCACATGGAAATTATGACCAGTAACACCTTGGAGGACCGTCTCCATCTCTCGGTTTCCCTGGAGACCCAAGCGGAGAAGAATGAGGCATTTTCTGTGGTGTGTTTGTCTGGGGAGAAAAGGAGAAAGAGACGGACTGGGCCAGAGAGGAAAGAGAAGAGGACTCTCACGCCTCTCTAAGGAGGCTGAGCCTGAAATACCTTACCCCTTTCTCACCACAAACACTCATAATGATCTCGTACTCAACCGTGTGTGTGTGTGTGTGTGTGTGTGTGTGTGTGTGTGTGTGTGTGTGAGCCTGAGGGATTAAACAGCGTTTAGCCTTTTGAAAGGAAAAACCCTCAAAGACCGGCACTCATTAGTTCTAGTAAGATGAAGTAAGGCCCTGGAAGGCAGCCTGTTACACTCAGAGTAGGGTGTCTAACCACTCTGACCAAAATGGGTGAAAACACGCTTTGGTGATTACATTCATGTTATAAAATACATTTTACCAAGACAAAAATGATTGTTATGTTGTGGAGTCTTTCTGGTAACATATGATTAACTTTATATCTAAAAAGTCCGATTTTTGTAGCCTAATACATCCGATAATAAGCACAGAGCTCTGATTACATGGTTCTCATCTTCAACGCCGTTTCCGCTGGTCGTAAAAGCTGAATTAAGTGTAAAAATATGAAAACACTACATGTTTCAATCGATATCCATCTTACCTCTAATGTTTTATGTCCTCCGGATTCGAGGAGAAAGATGACTAGTTTAACAGGAACGTGAGCCTGTCAGGTAGCTAGTAGCCTTAATTCTTACATAGAATCCAACCTAATTGATGTAATGCAATTTTAGTTTATTTTTTAGGTCCACTTTTTTTCCCCCCTCTGGCCTCCATTGATTTAGTCACACTAATTCTGGCCATCCTACAAGTGGTAAAAACTCCAATAACTTTTGAACGGATTATGATAGAAACATGAGGTTTGGCCATTGGTTTTCCTTAAAGGATTATCTATACAGGATTATTCATTTCAAGGATTATTATTATACCCATTGGTCAAAAAGATACGTTTTTGATTGGACACCCTACTCAGATAGCTGTTAAGATGGATTGATCCTGGAAGGCAGAATGTTACTCAGAGAGCTGTTAAGATGACAGTTAGGCTGTGTCACTGTCATCACTTTCTCCCCTTCCTCTTTCTTTGGCCAATAACATGGCCTTATGTCCTAAAATCACGAAGCGATTTACATGTCTTCAACCTCACCCTGAACTTTAACCATTACCCAGTAGCAGTAGGCAATCTCTGGCTACTCTTTTACAGGTATTTACTAGTTATTTTTTTCCCTGAAATGTCTTGGTGTCCTTCCTTCATCCTGAGTATACTGCCTCCTCCCAGTGTATGTCACAAATGCCACCCTATTCCCTACATAGTGCTCTACTTTTGACCAGAGCCCTCAAAAGTAGTGCATATAGGAAATCGGGTGCAATTTGAGACAGCCCCAGTCTGTACTGGAGGACCTTAGTCTCTACCTCAGTCTGATGTCTAACTATCTATATAACCTCTACCTCAGTCTGATGTCTAACTATCTATATAACCTCTACCTCAGTCTGATGTCTAACTATCTATATAACCTCTACCTCAGTCTGCCTATAATATAACCTCCACCTCAGTCTGTCTATAATATAACTATATAACCTTGGTGTTAGTTTTAACACCCAAATTGTACCCTATTACAGTACGTATTTAGTGCACTACTTTTGACCAGGGACTATCAAGCTCTGGTCAAAAGTAGTACTCTATGGGTATAGCCCTGTTTAATGTGAGATTTCAAAACGGCTCTCATCACATAATCGTGGGTGTCATCATTTGTAATGGACTGTTCTTCTCCATTGATCTGGGTGTAGTGCTATTTGAGTTGCCCTTATCCTTATGTAACAACACTTTTTATAACTGCAGTTATAGCAGTTACAGCATTGTTACAACATTGTATTAAAGACAGCTTTGGCGACTACTAAGTATTTTAAAAACCCTTTGGCCTGGATGTATCAATGTGTTCATTTAAGCAATAATGCACCTCGGGTTTGTGGTATATGGCCAATATACCACGGCTAAGGGCTGTTCTTACACACAACACAACGCGGAGTGCCTGGATACAGCCCTTAGCCGTGGTATATTGGCCATATATCACAAACCCCCGAGGTGCCTTATTGCTATTCTAAACTGGTTACCAACGTAATTAGAGTAGTAAAAATAAATGTTTTGTCATACCCGTGGTATACAGTCTCATATAACACGTCATTGGTATATGGAAGGGCCATAGAGTTAGCCAATCAGCATTCAGGGCTCGAACCATCCAGTTTATAAACATGCATAATCTACAAGCAGAATTACTGTCTTACCTCAATTGGCCATGAAATCCTTAGTTTGAAAGCAACTGTTTTTCTTGAAGCAGTGCCCCCCCCTCCTCCCCCCTACATTTTCACCCACGTGGACCAGTCCCCTTGCAATTTGTGTTCAACCAATGAGCTTCAGGCCCTCACCATTTGAGTGACAGCTAGCAAGAGGCAGGCAGAGGGAGAGGCAGGCAGAGGGAGATATGTAGTGCACGTATTATAGTATGTGACGTAGTACACAGTTTTCAGGGACCATTTTTGGCCCGTGAGGGCTACATTCAGAACTACTGGCTAAAAGTATACAAGGGTACGGGAGAATCTCTGTCAAATGCATTTCCATAATAGCACAAGGAGTCTTAGTGGTAGCCATGGATTTCAATGTGTTGCAGTGAAGTTGAACTTGATTCAGACCACCGCTTTCCCCACCTCCTCTTAGTCCTGTCTTGTCTTCTATTGCCAAGGCGACACAGATTTGCCACATTGCCTAACCTGTTACCATGGAGATCCTGATTTGGGTCACCATAACTAGTACTCACAAGCCCTTGGATGATCTTGACATCATCTCACAGAGCTCTTTGCTGCTCTGGGTTTACTCAGTGACACACACACACACACACACACACACACACACACACACACACACACACACACACACACACACACACACACACACGCTTGGCTGACTGCCAACATAGTTTGTGAAGATCAATACCTTATGGCTCAAAGTAGGGCTGGGTGATATGGCAAATCAATTATCAGGATATCTATAGATTTTTTTCATTCGATAACGATAGTTATCACGATATTAATCAAATAATGTTTAAAAGGTTCATATCTGCTTCAGACTCAAGAATGCCTAATGCCTGAACAAACCGTAGCCTAGTGGTTAGAGCACTGGGCCAGTAACCAGCAGGTAGCCTAGTGGTTAGAGCGCTGGGCCAGTAACCAGCAGGTAGCCTAGTGGTTAGAGCGCTGGGCCAGTAACCAGCAGGTTACCACTTCCAAATTACTGAAACAGTTGAATCATTTTCATGAATAATTTCTTCATTGGAAGCTGCTCCTTCTCCATGGCTCACTGCCAATGTTTTCGCCTACATCACTCATTTAGTGGTTAATAGTGGCTCCTCCATCACTCTCGGTGCTAAGTGGTTTTTAGTGGGCGTATACCTCTCCACGTGCATATTGTCACTTCTCTGCACATTCCTGCTGCGTCAGAGGTGAAATGGACTGCTGTACCTAATTATTCTATATCGATATAATCGAAAATGAATCTAAACGTTTTTATATCGTTATTGAGGGAAGTAATTACCTCTAATTAATTATTGATTTATCGCCCTAGCTCAAAGCTTTCCTCCCAGACTGTTGTGTTACTCATATAACAACCTCAAATCATGTGAGTTATATTACTCATTGATTTGTGTAATGGTGTGTTTTGTTATTAAACTTTGAGGCCCCCCATTTAAGACCCGTCTGTTAACCCAGGCTGTCTGACTGGTTCTCCCTCTACTAGAGATAAAGAGAGTGAATACAGCAGTTTAATACATCCGCTTAATGGTGAGGAGGCTGTGAGGTGTTCAACAGCCAGAAACCCCCCCCCCTGTGAACAAACCTGTTAAAAGGACTTCTGATGGCAGGGATGAGAACTGCATCTGGTTACTACATGTAATTATGAAAGTGGGGCCTTGTGTGTGTAAGTAAGTCAATTGATTCTCTGTTATGAGCGATGCTTTGTCTCTGAGCTTCAGGCTCTGTATGCTCCTCCTTTGTAATCGTTCAGAACTAACACAGCTAAGTTGAGCTTCTACACTGTGTGTGTCAAGAGGCCTGTGGTTTGCTGGCATAGCTGTGCAGAGTTTCCAGACCCAGTAGAGAGCACAGTAGTTTAGGCCATGGTGTAAGTCTTACCATGATGCTTGCTAGAGATGCTTTGGTCCATAGGGGATGCCTTACCTTTGTATCGGACTGTCCAGACTACCGTTTGAGTGGTCAATCTTCATTATATTCTCTACAGGTTGGAAGCAAACTCAGAACCCTGTATAAAGACAATTAGTACCTGAAGAGCCATGTAGCTACCGGTATCTGAGGTTTAGGGTGATGCTGTATCATCAGTCTGAGGAAACCACGTCCTGTGTGTTGCCATGGCGCCAGACCAGACAGCACTGTCACCGTTGACGACAGTACCAGACTAGAACAACCAGAACAGGAAAGAAAAGATGTGAGACAGCCAGTGTTTGTTCTGCTGGTTGGTAGACGGAGGAGATGGAAGTCATTTATATTGTGTCAGAGAACACAACTCTCTGACTGTGTGGGTAAGCAGATCAGAAATGAGTCACGACAAAGGAAGATTGTTCATGGTTCTAAACAGAAACCTTAAAGGAAGATAAAGTTCATGGCAGTTCATATTATTGTGTCTATCATATAGTAAAACATGTCTATTGAGTTCTTTCATGAAAGCCTGTTTCTCTGGTAAACTTCAGACTTGGTTTCAGAGAGAGACAGAGAGGGAGACTGATGTGAAGCCATGGTAATGTTGTGGTCATGTAGCTCAGCCATGGGGTGTTCTTGTTTGCCGCATCATGTTGTAACTTTTGACCAGAGCAGAGGTGAAAGGCCCTTTTATAACCAACAGCACGGCTCTGTTCACATTCAATCAACCATTATCCCATGCCCCACACCTGTCTCCTATCTAAAAGGATAGAGACACACACACACCCAGTCCTCCACACCTGCCACAGCCATCTGTTTGTCCGCCCGTCAGATGCGTTGATGCTGACTCACTATTCATGTTCAAACACAGGCACAATCTTTGCTCTATAATGAGATGTTATCAGCTGCTGTCAGATAAGATGTTTTTGGATGACCGACTGCTGTGTCTAGTTCCTGTGTTCATCCAGTGTGTTGCAATATTGTTGGTGAAGCTAGGATCTTCCTTTGGGTGACCCCTGTTACCTACAGTGCCCTAATTAAAAGTAGTGCACTATATAGGGAATAGGATGCCATTTGGGATGAAAGCTGTGTCTTAACTTGACCCTGTAACTAGTCTACTGCGATCAGCCCATCTCTCTTCAGCCGGTCCTGTGTTGACAGGTCTGAATGAATTTGCAGCGCTAGCTGTTTCTCCAGTTGATGATTATCTCTGGGTGGCTGTGCAGCTCTAAGTTCAAGGGTTTCACACAAACTCTTACCTGATAAAAATAAGGGTGAACTATATATTTTAAATTTCAGACTCCAATAAAACACTCTCATTCTTCAAGCATGGACTAAATGTTTTGGTTTACTCTAATGTCACTAGATATCCGTTTCTTCTTCAACAATGGTACAGCGATAAAGACACATTGAAAACTGTAGAATCCCCCAACGAGGACTGCAAGCCTTAGCCACCAGGACCATTCCAAGGAAGCAGGAGTGGAAAATATTTTTGGCATCTGATTGTTTTTGTAATTCTCACATAGAAACTTCATTGAGAGAAAGGATGTTTGTAATGATTTTTATATTTTGTATGGCAACATTTTTTTGGAGGGGGGGTCTCCCAAGTGGTGCAGCGGTCTAGAGGTGTCACCTACAGACCCGGGTTCGATCCCGGGCTGTGTCTCAGCTGGCCCTGACCGAGTGACACATGAGGCGGCGCACATTAATGGACCCAGGGTTGTCCGGATTAGGGGAGGGTTTGGCCGGCCGGGATGTCCTTGTCCCATCGCGCTCTAGCGACTCGTTGTGGGGGTCACCAGTTATGGGGGTCGCCATTGGTGCGGCTGGCTTCCGGGTTAAGCGAGCAGTGTGACAAGATGCAGTGCGGCTTGGCAATGTCGTGTTTTGGATAACGCATGGCTCTCAACCTTCTCCTCTACCGAGTCTGTACGGGAGTTGAGCGATGGAAAAGACTAACTACCAATTTGGATATCACAATCTTTCTGTAGTGAGCAGTAAAAACATTAACCTTTGAGATGCAGGACCAAGGAATGTTATGTCAGAAAGTCCAATTTTTACAGGCTTTTAGTTTCCACATGTAAGCTAGGCGGTGCTATGCAGATATGCTAATCTTTATTAGTAAGGATAAGGTAGTTGCGTGTGCACACGCCCATTAGTATTATGAAGACTCCGTGCCACAATAAGGGAATTGAGGTTGTCATTTTGACAGCCTCCAAGACTTCCTGTTAGCAGTAGGTCTACTACCTTACCCAATATTTGCTCTGCGGTTGAGAGAGAGCGAGATACAAATTCCATCTAGACACTGTTGCTCTAAAGCACACAACTATACATGCCTTGGCCTAAACATCAGCGACACAGCTACCTTCCACAAAGCTGTGAACGAGCTAAGACAAGGGAAGAAAACACACAATGGGACAGATGCCAAATTGAGACTGCATGCAGAATTCTGAAAAATATCCCCTGTGTACAACGGAAAACACCAAATAATGCATGCAGAGCAGAATTAGGCAGATACCCGCTAATTATCAAAATCCAGAAAAGAGCCGTTCAATTCTACAACCACCTAAAAGGAAGCAATTCCCAAACCTTCCATAACAAAGCCATCACCTACAGAAAGACAAACCTGGAGAAGAGTCCCCTAAGCAAGCTGGTCCTGGAGCTCTGTTCACAAACCCCACAGAGCCCCAGGACAGCAACACAATTAGACCCAACTAAATCATAAGAAAGCAAAAAGATAATTACTTGACACATTGGAAAGAATTATAAAAAAAAAAAAGCAAACTAGAAGGCTTTTTGGCCCTAACAGAGAGTACACAGTGGCGGAATACCTGACCACTGTGACTGACCCAAACGTAAGGAAATCTTTGACTATGTATAGACTCAGTGAGCATAGGCTTGCTATTGAGAAAGGCCGTTGTTGGCAGACCTGGCTCTCAAGAGAACACAGGCTATGTGCACACTGCCCACAAAATGAGGTGGAAACTGAGGTGGAAACTGAACCGCACTTCCTAACCTCCTGCCCAATGTATGACCATATTATTTCTTTTAATTTAACCTTTATTTCACTAGGCAAGTCACTTAAGAACACATTATTATTTACAATGACAGCCTACCCTGGCCAAACCCGGAGGACGCTGGGCCAATTGTGCGCCGCCCTATGGGACTCCCAATCACGGCCTGTCGAACCAGGGTCTGTAGTGATGCCTCTAGCACTGAGATGCAGTGCCTTAGACTGCTGCGCCACTCGGGAGGATCCCCCTCAGATTACACAGACCTACAAAGAATTTGAAAACACTAATTGAATTGACACACAATACAACACCGGATTCAAAACTTTAATTTTTTAAAATTTCAATTATTATACAAAATTATTGCAACCAATAGAATGTTATATACATGGGGGATACAATCTTCCCAGCTCTGCAGATTTTGCTGCGAGGAGGCAGAGTCATTAAATTATTTATTTTGGTATTGTTCATATGTAGCTTGTTTTTTGGTCACATGTCCAGGAATGGCTAAAGAATTGCAACATTTTCCTAGAACTAATGCTGCAGATAGCAATACTGGGTGATTGGAAAAGTCATAGTCAATCAATAATATAATAATTATTTTAGCAAAAAAAATTCTTTTAATTTACAATCTGTAGAAGCTATGAGAATAGAAAGGTTCAGTACTTTTTGTGAAGCATCACAGCACAGTTGAAAAAATATATGGCAAATAGAAATCCAAAATGGATGATATTGAGAGATAGATGGGAGGGGTTGAATGGAGCCTGAAGGGTGGGACTAATAACAAGATAACCAATGTAAAACATACGGGGTCTGTAAAATGTATATAGGTTCAGAACTTTTGTGAAATAGCACAGTTACAAATAGAAATCAAACTGGATGGATGTCAGAAATAAAGGAAAGACTAAAAACAAACTAAATATAATTATTGTAAAATGTGTGTAATATGTATAAACTGAAGGTAGAAGCCTAAGTGTTATTGTTTTAGTTTACTCCAATTGGGGGAGGGGTGGTGGGGAATAATAAAGGTATATTCTAACAAAAGATGTATATGGATATAAACTCAGCAAAAAAAAGTCCTCTCACTGTCAACTGTGTTTATTTTAAGCCAACTTATCATGTGTAAATATTTGTATGAACATAAGATTCAACAACTGAGACATACACTGAACAAGTTTCACAGACATGTGACTAACAGAAATGGAATAATGTGTCTCAGAACGAAGGGGGGGGTCAAAATAAAAAGTAACAGTCAGTATCTGGTGTGGCCACCAGCTGCATTAAGTACTGCAGTGCATCTCCTCCTCATGGACTATACTAGATTTGCCAATTCTTGCTGTGAGATGTTACCCCACTCTTCCAAGGCATCTGCAAGTTCCCAGACATTTCAGGGGGGGAATGGCCCTAGCCCTCACCCTCTGATCCAACAGGTCCCAGACATACTCAATGGGATTGAGATCCGGGCTCTTCGCTGGCCATGGCAGAACACTGACATTCCTGTCTTGCAGGAAATCACGCACAGAACGAGCAGCATGGCTGGTGGCATTGTCATGCTGGAGGGTCATGTCAGGATGAGCCTGCAGGACGGGTACCACATGAGGGAGGAGGATGTCTTCCCTGTAACGCACCGCGTTGAGATTGCCTGCAATGACAACAAGCTCAGTCCGATGATGCTGTGACACACCGCCCCAGACCATGACGGACCCTCCACCTCCAAATCAATCCCGCTCCAGAGTACAGGCCTCGGTGTAACGCTCATTCCTTCGACGATAAATGCGAATCCGACCATCACCCCTGGTGAGACAAAACCGCAAATCATCAGTGAAGAGCACTTTTTGCCAGTCCTGTCTGGTCCAGCGACGGTGGGTTTGTGCCCATAAGTGACGTTGTTGCCGGTGATGTCTGGTGAGGACCTGCCTTACAACAGGCCTACAAGCCCTCAGCCCAGCCTCTCTTTTGGTGTTTTTCAGAGTTGGTAGAAAGGCCTTTTTAGTGTCCTAAGTTTTCATAACAATGACCTTAATTGCCTACCGTCTGTAAGCTGTTAGTGTCTTAACGACCGTCCCACAGGTGCATGTTTATTGAACAAGCATGGGAAACAGTGTTTAAACACTTTACAATGAAGATCTGTGAAGTTATTTGGATTTTTACAAATTATCTTTGAAAGACTGGGTCCTGAAAAAGGGACGTTTCTTTTTTTGCTGAGTTTATATATTTACCCCAAGAATATATGGGGGATTGGAAATGATGCAGACAATTACATTGATGGAAGCAACAATCAATCCGCAATATTAAAGCCGATCCACCCCTTAAAAAAATTATAATTTGAAAACAAACACAATTTTCATTAACTTCCATATCGAATGGGTGAAATACCAGTGTGCCATCACAGCAGCAAGATTTGTGACTTGTTGCCACTTATTTTTCCTTTTGTACTTTAACTATTTGCACATACAATGACATTTGAAATGTGTTTATTCTGTTGGAACTTTTGTGAGTGTAATGTTTTACTGTTCATTTTTTGTTGTTGATTGCACTTGTTTATTATCAACTTCACTTGCTTTGGCAATGTTAACATGTGTTTCCAATGGGGGAGAGAGGGAGAATGGTTCTCCTTCTGGCAGTGTAACACACACACACACACACACTCACACTCTCACACACACTCTTGAAGTGTGGCAGATGGTAGTTATGGTCTCCTTATTCAAGGGGTGGGTCTAATCCTGAATGCAAACAGTAAACATTACACTCACAAAAGTTCCAACAGAATAAAATACATTTCAAATGGGATTAACTTCATTCCAGCCTGTGTCTATTCCACAAGTTACCACCGGCTAAATTCTATGATGTTAAAATGCCTATTTACTCTGTTCCAGTCTCAGCTTCAGCAAACAGCACGACAGCCTTTTCAGAACCAGGACAAATACAGAGGGAGAGATGGGGATCTGTCCCAAATGCCATCCTATTCCCTATATAGTGGACTACTTTTGACCAGAGCCCTATGGCAATATATAGGGAATAGGGTGCCATTTGAGATGTAGTGAGACAGAGTGACAGTCATACTACTGCAGCTGCTGGTGGGTTGAGTGCTTAGAGCTCGCTGCTCTGTAACTGCTGCGTTTTAAAGCTTCAACAAAATACTTGAAGCTGAATGAGTACTTTAATAGACAAGAGGTTGTTCTGGATGCTTTGAGCTGTGCTGCTCAAATCACCCCCAAAACATCAATCCATTTACAACTGCTTGTCTATCAAAGATTGAGAGTCTATGCTGTGGCTGCAGCTGGCTGAGGAAACCACCCTCATAGTGTTTTGAGTGCAGATTTTTGCTGTGACAGCGGCTGGCTGGGGATCAGGGGCTCAGGCCTCTCCGTCTCCCCAGGACAAAGCTTCTCATTGTCAGCCTGCCTGGCCTCCCAGTCCCCCTGAGGACGATCTGGGATTGGAGATGGGCGTAGTGACTGACACCAGCAGGATGTGTGAGGGGGGGGGGGGGGGTTCTTCTTCTGGTTCAAAGGCTGGTTCTTCTTCTGGTTCAAAGGCTGGTTCTTCTTCTGGTTCTTCTTCTGGTTCATAGGCTGGTTCTCTCTCCTTCTTCTGGTTCATAGGCTGGTTCTCTCCTTCTTCTGGTTCATAGGCTGGTTCTCTCTCCTTCTTCTGGTTCATAGGCTGGTTCTCTCTCCTTCTTCTGGTTCATAGGCTGGTTCTTCTTCTGGTTTATAGGCTGGTTCTCTCTCCTTCTTCTGGTTCATAGGCTGGTTCTCTCCCTGTTGTGCTTGTATTACCTGGAGACCTTAGATGGCCCTCAGTGCTTCCTTCTCTCTCTGTGTGTGGTGTACGTGTGCATACTATTTGTGTCTCCCACATTTAAAAATCATGTTTGTTTGACATGTTCATGTTGACACTTGACAGTCAGGAATGTGAGATTGTCCTGGCCTCCCTCCATTGTACTATGAGTTGTAATATTTTAATGTACCATTCAGTACTGAAGCTGTCATTCTGCCTGGGTTGATCATCCTCAACAGTCAATGGTTTTGAAGCCATGTGTGAATCAATGAAACGCTCAATAAGGACCTTCCATGTTCATCCCAGCCAGAAACAACTCTGCACTGACCATTTAGGATATTAAACCAATCATATTCTGCGGCTGACTCTCAAACTGACCCCTATTTCCAATATAGTGCACTACTTGTGACCAGGGCCCATAATGAATAGGGTGTCATTTGGGAGGCAGGATCTGATTCATATAAACTGGGTTTATTTTCTGCAAGCAAGTTTTCTACAGCAGGGAGACACACCACATGGGTGGACGTTCAGGATGCAAAGGTTGCTCTTAAGGTTGGTAACAGATAATTATTAACAGGTGACTAACGATTACAGAGCGACAATCTCTGGAACAGCCCTTTTTATCAGTGAGGAGGAGTACTTTTTATATGATGTTTTATCTATCATTACTGTCGTATGCAAAATAGATACAGGTCATAAAGTCTCTCCACCTTTACAGCATCTTATCTGTTCCGTTAGTTATGACTTTTTTTTTTTATTCCCCAAAACGTTTTGTCCTCAACCTGGCTCAATAAATGTACATTTCCTGTCTTCCCCTGCTATTCTCATTAGTGTTGAACCATAGCACAGCCATATACATTTAGAGAATTCTGCTAACTTGGAATTTTAATGGACGACATATTGGTATCAAAAGTTCCAAGAACAATTGCAGTCTGGTTCTGAATGAGAATATTTTGCATAGAGGGTTTGGTTGGTGCCAACATGGAGGTTAGGTTTGCAACCTCTCTCTGACTGTGCTGTTAACCTCATTCCCTTTCCTGCTACTGCACTCCTATGTAGCTGTTAGCCTGTCTCCACCTCTAGTGGGATTAAATGCTTAGTCTAGCGTATGACCACTCCTGGATTAGCCCGTTACACTGAACACCAGTCCAGAGCCCAGCTAGACTCTCTAGGAAGTCTTGTCACTGTCTTGAGACAGTTTAACGGACGCTCGCACACAACCCAATCCACACAGTTGTGTTTTTGTAATATATATATATATATATATAGATTTTTTTACCAGGCAGATCAATTAAGAACAAATTCTTCTTTACAATCACAGCCTGGAGTCTGAACTGATCCTCTTAGATACAGTATTATCCTACTGTTCATATTCATATAACTATAGTATGTAGAAGCAAGTATGGAGCTTGGAGGTAGGGTTGCCAACTTTCTCACTACCAAATAAGGGACAAAAGGTGGCGTGGTGGTGCACGGTGCCACGGCAGTGTGGGTATGGTGTTGTGGAAATGAATATACACTATATTCTTATTTAATTGGAAAGGCAAAACATTCTTATATTCCGTTTAGTCTATAGCTTTACTAAAACTGTATGATTATGTAAACTTATGTTAATAAACATCAAAATAAATGATCAAAGAAATCACAATTTGGAACTTTGCAGCAAAAAAAAAAACCCATTTCAAATGCAAAAGAGGAAAAGAGGGGCATGAATCCCTCCCCAAGTCTACTTTTCCCATATATATTTATGCTGCTCTTGACTGATTCAAGCTGTTTTTTTTGCATTGCCAGAGAAGTCCTTCCATGACATGTCACAGTTCAGATATTTGAAGTTAATTTTTGATCAGCTCTGTGCTGCATCTGTTTCTTGAGTCTGACCATTTAATGGTCATCAGAGAGAAAATCCTGTCTACAAAGGCATTTGAGCCTGGCACACTGAGGACAAGTTGGCTTTCCCTTGGTTTTGGAAAACTGCCACCCACTTCTCACTGGTGGATTTTGTGGTATCCTGTCTGGCTTTCTGTATTTCCTCTTGGCTAACACACAACTCTTCAGTGTTGGTCCATACTGACTGTCTCTGTCATTTTGAGGGCAACCATCACCTGCTCCAGGTCAGTGAAGGAGAGCTCCTCAGAGGTCGACTGGTTTCAGTTCCACCATTACATTTTCTGGTGAGAAATCAAACCACTTGTCAATATATGTAATGACAGTGTCATAGAACGTCACAATGTCCTGTTGCTGCTTGGACCTTTGTGCTGACAATTGTTTGTCCATCAGCTGCTTGGTCTGGTATCCAAAAACGTTGTCCCGTTTCCACTGAAGCATCTTCATTTTCAACTTTTGGACTTCCTCGTAAACATCTGTGATGCAGAGTGTTGTTTCCTCCAGCTTTTTATGAGTTGGTCAAAAACACACCCCACGTTGTGGAAAAAGCACAGATAAATCTCAGCAGCTTCTGTTTATTCTTCATACTAAAAAAATAATCTTCAGCGCCACAGGACAGGTCTCCCCAAGGGCCCTGAAGTATGACGTAAGAGCTGGCCAGCTTTGGCAGGAGACGGTCGACAGCTGGATGTAGAGCGAGCCATCGTGTGCAAACATGTCTCAGAACTTCACACACTCCATCAGACACAGAGAAATATCTCACGCACGCTGGAAACGGCCTTCTTGTGCATTTCTGTGGTTGCACGCTGAGTTAAGTTATTCTCCCCTCCATGGCCAATTGAGAATTCCCGACGGCATAAAGTACAGAAAGCTTTCTTCGAGTCACCACTGACGGGCTGAACACACGTCTTTTTTGCTTCCCGTTGTTTGTTGTAGCTGCACAGTCTTTTCTCTCTTTTTTTTTTTGTTGCATGTTTTATCCATATTTCCTTGATATGCCAAACCGACTGAACAACAACAGAAATTACTTTGCAGGAATTGGCACGTTTACGCTATACTGTGATTGGATGAATATACGGGACAAGTGAGGTCCCGTATGGGACTAACCAATATAAGGGACATCCCGGCTAATACTAACTGTTGGCAACCCTACCTGGAAGAGCTATAGTGTTCTTAGAGAAACTGAAGTATGCTTGCTTGGTGAGTATTTAGTAACAGCAGTGCACTAGGTCCAATAGCTTCATGTCCTTTTTCCCTTGCTAGCCGTCTCTATGTTCCACATTTGCACTAATAAAACAACACAGGGCGACGTTTTAATTGTCCCAGCTCCCTGTTTCTGGTGTAAACCTGTCATGGAGTGTTCTCTAATTCACTGAGAACAGGAACATTGCCTATTTCTCTCTTGGTCTTTGGATGGTTGTTGAACGCTAGAATCCAGGCTGTCTTCATCTCTGTCACACTAATGGTATTATAACTTCATTTTATATCCATTCCTTGTCAACTGTTGCTTTAAATGTGGAATTAGTGCTAATTTTTCTCTTTGTGATGAGCAATCTGCTATTTCGCTCTTTGTAGAGGTATAGATCTGCTCACTCCATGTAACAGCGTGGATATGTGCTGAACGAGACATGCTTTCTCTGTCTCTCTCTTGCTGTCTCACTCTCTCTAGGCATAGATATGTGCTTAACTAGATCTGTTTTCTCTGTAGGACTCGAAGGCAGAGCTGCGTCCTCGTCTGTGCTCGATGAAGAAGGGTGTGACGGGCTATGGCTTCAACTTGCACAGTGAGAAGTCTAAACCAGGCCAGTACATTAGAGCTGTGGACGAGGAATCTCCTGCTGACAAGGCTGGCCTCAAACCGCAGGACAAGATAGTACAGGTACGTATGTCTTTACTGTACAAACAGAGACTCTGTACAGGATGTTTTTATAAAGCCAACTACTCAGCAGCACATCCCTGAACCATATTAGCAATGCAGGGCAATATTCTTCTGGTACTGTTTGTCTTCACCTTTATCAACTTGTACAGACATGTCTTCTCTATTGTACAGATAGTATGCAAGGCATCGATATGACAATCAGACAGTTGTGCTGTTCTTGAGGATGAATGTGTGTGTTGTAATCTCATTACATCAGTGGCAGAGTGGGAATGGTAATCAGTACTGGGATTAGGTAATGCACTGTTGGGAAGTGAGTTTGTGTGAGGGGGGGAGGGAGAGAACGAGAGACACAAAAACAGAGGGTTTTTCAAGGCCAGTTCTGTTAGTGTGAAGGGGAACCAGTCCTTGATACTGTTGTTTTTCGGGCCCTAGGTCCCCATGTCGTAATACGACCTCTGTCTCTGATGTGAATTACACTCCAATTACACTGACTTCAAACAGTGTCTGACAAAGGTCAAGGCTGTAAGTCTAACTAATGCTTTATACTCACCAGGGAAACGTTTGTGAGCTACCATTCTTAGGTATGGGGCACACACACACACACACACACACACACACACACACACACACACACACACACACACACACACACACACACACACACACACACAGACTGGGATCAGGGATAAGGGATAGAGTGTATAAGGGCTCTGCTCTGTTGTGTGATCACTATGGAAGTCTGTGAGAGAGATTGAATTGATTCCAAATGATATTCCCACCTCTGACTTTCTCCCGTTGGAATTCAACAGGCAGCACTGAACAATTGCAGTCTGGTTCTGAATGAGAATATTTTGCATAGAGGGTTTGGTTGGTGCCAACATGGAGGTTAGGTTTGCAACCTCTCTCTGACTGTGCTGTTAACCTCATTCCCTTTCCTGCTACTGCACTCCTATGTAGCTGTTAGCCTGTCTCCACCTCTATAGCAGTGGGTAGTTCCTACTAGGGTAGGATGACCACCCATAACAACTATATTGTCTCACTGTTCTCTGTGAATGTACTGGACAGCTGTACTTTAAAGAAAACCTTTCTGTCTCTCTGTCTCTAACCAGGTTAACAGTATGTCAGTAGTAGGGATGCAGCACAGTGAGGTGGTGGCAGCCATCAAGGCTGGGGGAGATGAGACCAGTCTACTGGTGGTGGATCGTGAAACAGAAGCTTTCTTCAACAGCTGCAACGTCATTCCTACTGAGGCCCACCTCACAGGTACACAAACACACTACCTCCTTGGAAAAACACTGGTCGGGCAGATTCCTGTGAATCCTTCGGTCATTTGGTCATAGATTAGTTCAGTAGAAATTTATTAGGAAGGATTAAGAAAGCGATGGACTTCCATGTAAGTACTACTTGTCGTCAAGTAGTACTATCGCTCTCCAAACGTACACAGTGGCCTTGTTGAAGTGAATGATTAACCTGAAGTTGGGGGTGGAGGACTAGCTGGCTGGCCATAGTCCCAGTCGGTATTAGATAGAACATTGCGGCCCGCTTGTGGCGAAAAACCTGTGGTTACCTAGGTTACACCATTGGCTCACAGCAAAAACTTCACCTTTTTCAAACACAGTTTTCTTGTTTGTTTGATTTGGTCAATTACAAAACTACATTTGAAGAAAAGTCAAACATGTCTAAAGATTACTTTTCAGAATTGCCTGCTCCAGGGCGTTCTCACTACTTAGATTATTTTAATATTGTAGAGGTCACCAATCTTTTCTGAGTCAAGGTCACTTTCGTAGTCAAAAAGCAAGCTGAGATCTAACGCTCAGAATTGTTTCAAAACATGACTTAAATGTACCATTAACCTAATAAAAATACTTCTGTAGGAATGAGGTTTGTGCAGCAGGCCTAATACATTATCACATCATATTGGCTATATGCCTGGCCTGCCAATATTGTTATTCTCAGGGAGAATAACCTTCCTTTCCTCTGGTACCAGAGAGAGGGGACACTGTCTTCCACCTGATGGCGGAAAAAAAAGTCGCACCGCATCTGGCTCATGCACAAATTCATGTTGTTCCTATGACCAGAGAAAGTGAAATATTCCTCTATTAAAAATAGACACGACCAGCTGCTAATAATAATAAAAACACGATGGACTTGGCTTCTCATTCATTGCAGCTGCAGCGTGAGGGGAAGTAGGGAGAAGCAAGTTTTATAATAGTGTTGACTAAAAACTGTTGACAGTGCTGAATACAATAATAAAGACATGAACTCACTCAAACAGCAGCTCTTCGCTGTATTCTTTGACAATTTCTCTCTGGTCAAGGTTTTAAAAGTTTATGAAATCTCACGTGGGCTAGTATCAAATTTAGCTGGAGTCGTGGAAGCTGTAGGCATGGTGATTTGAGCTATCCGACTGGCCAGCGCAGTAGGCAGCAGTAGGCAACAGATCTCCCAGTCCGCTGGGTAGTCAGTTTGTCTTTTCAGACAGATGAAATGGGAACACTTGGTGCGCAGGGCTTCTGAGTCAAGTGCATCTACCGCCAACAGCACAACACAAATCACATCAAAAAGGAGTGAAAGCCTTTGTTGGCTTTTCTATAGAAATGTTTGGTGATCGACTAGAAGATCAATCGGTTGGTGACCATGGCTTCCCTCATGCCCCGTTTCATGACGGTGCTAGCAGCCACGTGAGTGAGTACTAGCTAGCTACTGACTGGAACATTAAGGTAGCCAAGACCAACAACACAAACAAATGGACAATAAAGTGAGTAGAATTACAAGACTATACTGAACAAGTTTATATGCCTTACCTGTGGTGAAATGTTTTCCATACACATAATAGCTATGTGATGTAGCCTACTTGGACACTGAGTCCCCACTCTCCCACATCAAATAACCTGAAGCCACAGACTCTTCTCGCTGGCTCTATTTCCATACATAGGAGTATTACGAACCGTAGTTTGGAATTTCTGACCTGGTTACTGTAAGATTCATATGTGTAAACATATGAACAACAGCTTTTCGCCATGTTTTGTTATTTCTGTACAACGAAGGTGGCTCTTTTACAATGTGGGTCAACCGGGAAAGAATGTTTTGTTTCCCCAATTTGTCGTCGACAGGAATCCAATATTATTAGGTGAATATCGACTCGGACTATCAGAACTAGACCAAGCCAATAGCCTTCTCTTTTAAGATGAAGTCATAGCAACAGTATTTATGGTGATAGCTGGGGTGTGGAGGATGCAAAAGTCCCTTAAGATCTGGGACAGAAGAGTCAGGCACTAAAGTCAAACCCTTTATTCAAATGAATTACATTTTCTCAGTACTAACTAGTCTGATTAGTCAACAATAACACTGACATCCTACAGGACAGAAAAGGACTGTGATTCCAATGAAGTACTACACTATATGACCAAAAGTATGTGGACACCTGCTCGTTGAACATCTCATTCCAAAATCATGGGCATTAATATTGAGTTGGTCCCCCCTTTGCTGCTATAACAGTCTGCACTCTTCTGGGAAGGCTTTCCACTAGATGTTGGAACATTAATGCAGGGATTTGCTTCCATTCAGCCACGAACATTAGTGAGGTCACGCACTGATGTTGGGGCGATTTAGGCCTGGATCGTTTTCGGTGTTCCAATTCATCCTGAAGGTGTTCAGGTCAGGGCTCTGTGCAGGACAGTCAAGTTCTTCCACACCGATCTCGAAAAACCATTTCTGTATGGATCTCGCTTTGTGCACAGAGGCATTGTCACGCGTTAACAGGAAAGGGCCGTTGCCATGAAGTTGGAACCACTGAATCGTCTAGAATGTCATTGTATGCTCTAGAGTTAAGATTTCCCTTCACTGGAACTAAGGGGCCCGAACCATGAAAAACAGCCCCAGAGCATTATTCTTCCTCCACCAAACTTTAGTTGGCACTATGCATTCCGTCAGGTTGCGTTCTCCTGGCATCCGCCACACCCAGATTCGTCCGTCGGACTACCAGATGGTGAAGTGTGATTCATCACTCCAGAGAACGTGTTTCCACTGCTCCAGAGTCCAATGGCGGCGAGCTTTACACCACTCCAGCTGACGCTTGGCATAGCGCATGGTGATCTTAGGCTTGTGTGCTGCTGCTTTGCCATGGAAACCCATTTATGAAGCTCCCGACGAACAGTTTTTGTGCTGACGTTGCTTCCAGAAGCAGTTTGGAGTGAGTGTTGCAACCGAGGACAGACTATTTTTATGCCCGATGCGCTTCAGCACTCGGTGGTCCCGTTCTGTGAGCTTGTGTGGCCTACCACTTCGCGGCTGAGCGGTAGTTGCTCCCAGACGTTTCCACTTCACAATAGCAGCACTTACAGTTGACCGGGACAGCTCTAGCAGAGCAGACATTTTACGAACTGACTTGTTGGAAAGGTGGCATCCTATGACGGTGCCACGTTGAAAGTCACTGAGCTCTTCAGTAAAGCCATTCTACTGCCAATGTTTGTCTATGGAGATTGCATGGCTGTGTGCTCGATTTTATACACCTGCCAGCAACGGGTGTGGCTGAAATGGCAGAATCCACTAATTTGAAGGGGTGTCCATATACAAAACCAGTCTCAATGTCAACCGTGAAGAGGTGACTCCAGGATGCTGGCCTTCTAGGCAGAGTTCCTCTGTCCAATGTCTGTGTTCTTTTGCCCATCTTAATCTTTTATTTTTATTGGGCAGTCTGAGATATGGCTTTTTCTTTGCAACTCTGCCTAGAAGGCCAGCATCCCGGAGTCGCCCCTTCACTGTTGACAATGAGACTCGTGTTTTGCGGGTACTATTTAATGAAGCTGCCAGTTGAGGACTTGTGAGGCGTCTGTTTCTCAAACTAGACACTCCTCTTGCTCAGTTGTGCACCGGGGCCTCCCACTCCTCTTTCTATTCTGGTTAGAGCCAGTTTGCGCTGTTCTGTGACGGGAGTAGTACACAGTGTTGTACGAGATCTTCAGTTTCTTGGAAATTTCTCGCATGTAATTGCCCTCATTTCTCAAAACAAGAATAGACTGACAAGTTTCAGAAGAAAGTTCTTTGTTTCCGGCCATTTTGAGCCTGTAATCGAACCCACAAATGCTGACAATCCAGATACTCAACTAGTCTTAAAGAAGTCCTGTTTTTTTGCTTCTTTAATCAGGACAAGTTTTTAGCTGTGCTAACATAATTGCAAAAGGGTTTTCAAATGATTAATTAGCCTTTTAAAATGATCAACTTGGATTAGCTAACACAACGTCCCATTGGAACACAGGAGTGATGGTTGCTGATAATGGGCCTCTGTATGCCTATGTAGATATTCCATAAAGAAAATAAGCAGTTTCCAGCTACAATAGTCATTTACAACATTAACAATGTCTACACTGTATTTCTGATCAATTTGATGTTAATGGACAAAAAAATGTCTAAGTGACCCCAAACTTTTGAACGGATCTGTGTGTGTGTGTGTGTGTATCCGCCTAATATCACCATTCCTTATCCACAATGGTGACTCAACTATTGTTCCACTGAACCGGTCAGCTGATTTGGCTTTTCGTCTGTTTCCTCTAGGACCTCTTCCTGAACCTGTGTCCAATGGAGGAGCAAAAGAAGAAGAAGAGGAGGTGAGGGGGGGGGGGGGGGGGTGCTTCTCCCAGGCTCTTATCACCAAAGTGGACATTCCTGGATAGAGATTAGGACGGTTCTCCTGGAAAACTTTCCTCAACAATCACTCATCCTAGACCAAATGTTCTTTCTCTCGCTCTGCCTTCCACATTCACATGATTCAAAGCTTGGCTCAAAGCTTTGAATATTGAATTGGTAAATCAGAAACCTAAAAAAGCCTTTGGCTAGATAAGATGGGGGTGTGGTAGTACCACTCACTATAATCATACCTCATTGAGAGCAGACCGATCTAAAGCAGTGACACTAACGCTGTGTCCCAAAATGGCACCCTGTCCCCTTTACCCATTGGGCTCTAGTCAAAAGTAGTGCACTTAATAGATAATGGGGTGCCATTTGGGATGCACATTAAGATTTGACCCTGGCTGACAAAGAAGCCATGACACCCTGGGAACAAGCCTAGGGGATTGGCAGCGACGATATCGTGGCTGACCCTGTCACCATGGTAACTGTCGGATCAGAGCGGTGGACAGTGGGCTAGTGTGCTCTCTCTCTCTCTGGGATTGGGAGCCTCTGTAATTCCTGAGGCGTGCTGGAGATTATGCTAATGAGATGAGATGGCTAACTATCCGACTATCCCACTAACTCAGGGCGACAGAGCTGAGAGTAGAGAACATACGCATTTTAATGTCTCTGAGCAGGTGATCAAATACAAATCACATTTTATTAGTCACAATGGCTGAATACAACAGGAGTAGATCTTACAATGATATGCTTACGAGACCCTAACCATCAATGCAGTTAAAAAATAAGAATAAGAAATAAAAGTAACAAGTAATTAAAGAGCAGCAGTAAAATAACAATGGCGAGACTATATACAGGGCGGTACCGGTACAGAGTCAATGTGCAGGGGGCACCGGTTGTTCGAGGTAATATGTACATGTAGGTGGAGATAAAGTGACTATGCATAGATAACAGAGAGGGGTAGAAGCTGTTTAGAAGCCTCTTGGACCCAGACTTGGTGCTCCGGTACCACTTGCTGTGCGGTAGCAGAGAGAACAGTCTATGACTAGGGTGGCTGGAGTCTTTGACAATTTTTAGGGACTTCCGCTGAAACCGCCTGGTATAGAGGTCCTGGATGGCAGGAAGCTTGGCCCCAGTGATGTACTGGGCCGTTTGCACTACCCTCTGTAGTGCCTTGCCGTCGGAGGCCGAGCAGTTGCCATACCAGACAGTGATGCAACCAGTCAGGATGCTCTCGATGGTGTAGCTGTAAAACCTTTTGAGGATTTGAGGACCCATGACAAATCTTTTCAGTCTCCTGAGGGGGAATAGGTTTTGTCGTGCCCTCTTCACAACTTTCTTGGTGTGCTTGGACAATGTTAGTTTGTTGGTGATGTGGACACCAAGGAACTTGAAGCTCTCAACCTGCTCCACTACAGCCCCGTCAATGAGAATGGGTGTCAATGTTCAGCAGCAAATAAAAGATTGCACAGTGATCAGTGTTGGTGTGCTGTCTCAGCCAGTTGATAGAATCACACAGGTTGCTGTGAGGTAGGGTACCACAAGGTGAATCCCGACCCCTAGTGGCCACAGTGATGATCACACCTACTGGTGATGGCCCTGATGTCAACGTACTGGTACTGTGTGTTTAGCTGATGTGTGTACAGTTGAACAGTAAGGTAAGCTGTGTTTTATAGTGTGTTTGTGTCTCTTATCTCTACAGCTGGATGGTAAGGTAGCAGTAAAGCCGAAGGTGTCTGTCAGTGCATCTACATCCAGCACCACCTCCACTGCCTCTCTACCAACATCTGCTGCCAGCACCCCTCCACCAGAGGTGTGTGTGTGTGTGAGAGCAGGGTGTTTTGAAAACCCAGTATAAGTGGAAGGATAAATCGTCACTAATCATCAAGATAAATATGACTGAGTCTTATTATAATAATTCACATATCAAAGTTCCTACTATCCTACATGACTTTATGGCCTCGGGGGGTATTTTGAAAACAGTATCAGTCATGTAGTTTTATAATTCAATTCTACAAATTTTGTTATGAGGTTGAGAGAAAATGTTGCCGTTTTAAAGCAAATTTCCTGCAATTCTACACATTTTGCCATTGCTTATGTAAATATTCTATCTGGAGGGGGTTTCCCGTGGCAGTTTTGCGTATGGAGTAATGCATAATGTTCTCTCTCTCTCTCTGTGTAGGTCCGGGTGCCTCCGGTTAAGGAGCCTAATGCGAGCCTCACCCTCAGCATGTCTCTAGCCCAGGCCAAGGAGAGAGCTCACCAGAAACGCTCATCCAAGAAGGCCCCTGCCATGGACTGGAGCAAGAGGAACGAACTCTTCAGTAACCTATAAATCACGTTTCCTTCCTCCTTTCTCTCGCTCTCAAGCATACACACAATGTATGACGTGAACAGTGTTAATATTTTGTGATTTTCATGTGCTAATTGAGGGGTTTTCCACTTATTTTTTTCAATTAAAAAAATATTATTTAACGCCACTCCTGCATAAGAAACAATGTAAAGATGGAAAAACAATGTATAGTTTCCATCTAGTAGAATGAAGAAATCAAAGATGATGGGATATATGGAAATAAGAAATGAATGTGTGTATAATCTTATTGTCAGTCTATCTGCAATATGATTGGTTGCTATACTTCCTTATAGAATCACGAGCTAGCTAATAGCAAACTGGGAGGGATTGAGTTTTTCGGACGAGTTAAGATTAATCAGAACTTCTTTCCAGAGACTTTCATGTTTAGTATTTCTGCCTGAGCGCTGGATTCAATCCGTATGGTGGAAGATCCGAGTTATTTCTCAATTTAAAGTTAGTGAATTTTCCTGCATTCACAGTAAACGCTGTACACGTCGACTCAATCGGAAATGACCTTTATATTTGAACCTGGATCTTCTGCGATATGGATGAAACCCAGCCCTTAATGAATGACTAACAATCTGAATTCTTAGCAATACAAAACCATCGTCTGACCATTCATCGCTTAATGAGAGTTCGGGTTAGCAGATATCACTGAATTTGTATCATTCTATTGCTGACCACTGGTTTACTTTGTGGTGACGTTTTACTATCCTATCTTTTTGAAGATGTTGACATGTCAATTCTTAGACTGTAGAACTCATTCAGAATACATGAGATTCTCTGTTCTATAGGTGACAATCATTGTTGGTCACATTATGGTTAAAGGGACTGAGGTATGTGGTTCTAGATGTTAACCCAAAGTAAACTGTTTAACTGTAAAGTTAACCTTCCAAACTGGTGTTCAATCACCACTATTGTAAAATCCTACGGTATTTTTATCGTTGTGATTCAACTTTTTTTTCCTGCCTATGTCTCGTTATTAAAGGATGATGAAATTGTTTCTTCTAGATTTGTATATAACACTCAAAATACAATTTCCCCATGTAATTTATGTCTTAAAGACTTTTCCAGAATCTCTCTGGGTTGAAGGGAGTGTTAGCCTACTGTATATGTGGCAGTTAGCTCTGGTCCAAGGTGTTAGTCCAGTCAGTTAGCTCTGGTCCAGGGTGTTAGTGTATCAGGCTCATCCTGGAGAGCTACTGGCTGTGTACGATACAAGGCCTGAGTTGTCAAATGTCTTGAGGATGACTGGTATAAATGTGGTATCAAACATGTCTTTTGTCTTTTTTAACGGGTGTGAGTGAGAGAAGGCATACTGTGGGATCTCAAAGAAAAATGTTTGTATAAATCCTCCTTAATGTTGTAAGCAGGTGGGCGTGTGTCGAGGGCTGGTGGTTTAGAGCAGCGGTTCCCAAGCTGGGTCCTGGGGACTCCATGAGGTGCACAGTTTGGATTTAGTCTTACACAGCTGATTCAAATCAACTAATCAAGCTTTGAATTAGCCATGTAGTGTTAGGGGGAAGAAAAAAAAACATGCACCCCTTGGGGTCCCCAGGACCCAGTTTGGGAAACGCTGCTCTAGAACAAACCAATCAGCAAGTTGGTGATCTCAAACAATGTTCTGACATGAGAATGTCACTTTACTGTTTACTATTCCTGTAAATACAACGTAAAAATATTGTACTTACGGTTCTGAACAGTTTGAGTAGTAGTTCACCCAAATTACATAAATTAGCAGTTGGAGACAGTGGTCAGGTGAACAAAACCAAAGCATGCATAGCAGTCTCACCTTTTACAGGGTAATGAAACCAATATGTAATTTGGGTGAACTAACTATAGGTATAAGTACAGTATTGATGGGTATTGTACTGACTATACTGGCTGTGTAATGCTCGAGTATCTGTGGATGCATCACAATTCCCAAATAGCACCCTAATCCCTATTTAGAGCACTACTCTGGTCAAAAGGTGCACTAAATAGGCACATCCCAAATGGCACCCTAATCCCTATTTAGAGCAGTACTCTGGTCAAAAGGTGCACTAAATAGGGGACATCCCAAATGGCACCCTAATCCCTATTTAGAGCAGTACTCTGGTCAAAAGGTGCACTAAATAGGGGACATCCCAAATGGCACCCTAATCCCTGTCTGACCAAAGTAATAAAACAGTAGAAGTAAACAAGTAGCGACACGAGAGAATATCACGGAATTTTGTTTTATGAACGATAATATAAATACAATATTGAGAAGATGCATACAAACTGTTGGATGAAATACAAGTTTGTTTTAACTCCACACGAAAAGTCAGTCGATGTATACAGTGCATTGTCATGAAAGTTAAATACATACGGAAGCCGCTTTCTCTTCAAGAACCCGTCACTGAAATGGGCTCAACTCCGCCCCCTTGTGTTTGGTTTTGGGGGTGGCACGGGGTTACCACAGAATTACAATGGCAGTTACATTTGCCAAGATCCACCCCACAGTTTTCCAAACAAGTGGGAATACAAAGTTGCAGATTGTGCTTTTTACTATGTCAGGGTTTACTGTAGGTTACATTAGTACAGCTCGGTTCAAAGAAGTCTGATGCTATGCAGTAGATTAGAACCATCCACGCCTGTTCTACTGTAACGTATTGGTGTGTACGCTGACCTCACAGCTGACACGTCACATACACTAACACCTTCCACAGCTCAGCTGGACCTTAAGACTTGCACTTTCATTTGACAATAGTGCTTTACAAAGTACCCCCCATTTTGGTTTGAACTCTTTGGAGGGCAAACACTGGATTTCCACTTTGGTTAAACATAAATACAAACATACATGGAATTTAATATGTAATACATATTTTAGATACATTTAAATGTTTTCACAAACTATCAAGAATATAGTATGCTGAACAAAAATATAAATGCAACATGTACTGTGTTGGTCTTTGTTTCATGAGCTGAAATTAAAAATCTCAGAAATGTTCCATATGCACAAAAAGTTAGTGAGCATTTCTCCTTTGTCAAGACAATCGCTCCACCTGACAGGCATATCAAGAAGCTGATTAAACAGCATGATCATTACACAGGTGCACCTTGTGCTGGCGACAATAAAAGGCGCAGTTTTGTCACAACACGAAGCCATAGATGTGTGAATTTTGAAGAAGCACGCAATTGACATGTTGACTGCAGGAATATCCACCAGAGCGGTTGCCAGATAATTCATATCTCTACCATAAGCTGCCTCTGTCATTTTAGAGAATTTAGCAATACGTCCAACCGGCCTCATACCTGCAGCCCAGGACCTCCACATCTGGCTTCTTCACCTGCGGGATCTTCTGTGACCAGCCACCTGGACAGCTGATGAAACTGAGGAGTATTTATGTCTGTAATAAAGCCCTTTTGTGGAGAAAAACTCATTCTGATTGGCCCAACCATGGCTGCACCCCTGCCCAGTCATGTGAAATCCATAGATTAGGGTCTAATTAATATATTTAAATTGACTGATTTCTCTATATGAACTGTAAGCATTTCACGTTAAGGTCTACACCTGTTGAATTCGGCACATGTGACAAATACAATTTGTACAAATACAAAAAAATCTAAAAATCGTTGAAATTGTTGCATGATAAGCTGTAGACCACGCTATCTACTTAGAGAGTTTTCAGCTGTATTTTTCGTACATACCACAGACTGATGCTGGCACTAAAACCGCACTCAATGAGAGGTATACCGCCATAAGCAAACAGGAAAACGCTCATCCAGAGGCGGCCTTCCTAGTGGCTGGGGACTTTAATGCAGGGAAACTTAAAATCAGTTTTACATCATTTCTATCAGCATGTTAAATGTGCAAGCAGAGGGAAAAAAATTCTACACCACCTTTACTCCACACACAGACACGTAGAAAGCTTTCCCTCGCCCTCCACTTGGCAAATCTGACCATAATTCTTATCCTCCGGATTCTTGCTTACAAGCAAAAATTAAAGCAGGAAGCACCAGTGACTCGGTCTATAAAAAGGTGGTCAGATGAAGCAGATGCTAAACAACAGGACTGCTTTGATAGCACAGACTGGAATATGTTCCGGGATTCTTCCGATGGTATTGAGGAGTACACCACATCAGTCACTGGCTTTAATCAATAAGTGCATCAAGGACGTGGTCCCCACAGTGACTGTACGTACATACCCAAACCAGAAGTCATGTATTGCAGGCAACATTCGCACTGAGCTAAAGAGAGAGCTGCCGCTTTCAAGGAGCGTGACTAACCCGTAAGCTTATAAGAATTCCCAAACTGCCCTCCGACGAACCATCAAACAGGCAAATCGTCAATAAAGGACTAAGATCTAATCATACTACACCGGCTCCGACGCTCGTCGGATGAGGCAGGACTTGCAAACCATTACAGACTACAAACGAAAGCACAGCCAAGAACTACCCAGTGACACCAGACGAGCTAATCTACTTTTATGCTCGCTTCAAGGCAAGTAACACTGAAGCATGCATGAGAGCACCAGCTGTTCCAGACGGCTGTGTGATCTCGCTCTCCGCAGCTGATGTGAGTAAGACCTTTAAACAAGTCAACATTCACAAGGCCGCAGGGCCAGACGGATTACCAAGACTTGTACTCCGAGCATGCGCTGACCAACTGGCAAGTGTCTTCACTGACATTTTCAACCTCTCTCTGTCCGAGTCTGTAATACCAACATAGTTAACCTGCCTAACTGACTACAGACCCGTAGCACTCACGTCTGTAGCCATGAAAGGCTTTAAAAGGCAGGTCATGGCTCACATAAACACCATTATCCCAGAAACCCTAGACCCACTCCAATTTGCATACCAAACCAACAGATCCACAGATGATGCAATCTCTATTGGCACTCCACACTGCCCTTTCACATCTGGACAAAAGGAATGACTGCACGGCCAGGCACAACTCCAACACCATCATTAAGTTTGCTGATGACAACAGTGGTAGGCCTGATCACTGACAACGATGAGACAGCCTATAGGGAGGTTAGACACCTGACCGTGTGGTGCAATGACAACAACATCTCCCTCAATGTGATCAAGACAAAGGAGATGATTGTGGACTACAGGAAAAGGAGGACCGAGCACGCCCCCATTCTCATCGATGGGGCTGTAGTGGAGCAGGTTGAGAGCTTCAAGTTCCTTGGCGTCCACATCACCAACAAACTAACATGGTCCAAGCATACTAAGACAGTCGTGAAGAGGGCACAACAAAACCTATTTCCCATCAGGAGACTGAAAAGATTTGTCATGGGTCCTCAAATCCTCAAAAGGTTCTACATCTGCACCATCGAGAGCATCCTGACGGGTTGCATCAGTGCCTGGTATGGCAACTGCTCGGCCTCCGACCACAAGGCACTACAGAGGGTAGTGCGAATGGCCCAGTACATCACCGGGGCCAAGCTTCCTGCAATCCAGGACCTCTATACCAGATGGTGTCAGAGGAAGCCCTGAAAATTGTCAAAGACTCCAGCCACCCTACTCATAGACTGTTCTCTCTGCTAACGCACGGCAAGCGGTACCAGATCGCCAAGTCTAGATCCATGAGGCTTCTAGACAGCTTCTACCCCCAAGCCATAAGAATCCTGAACAGCTAATCAAATGGTTACCCAGACTACTCGCATTGCCATTCGCCGCATGTGACAAATACAATTTTATTTGAAAATGTTGCGTTTATATTTTTGTTCAGAATATATTACATGTTATCATAAAACTTAAAAAAAATATTTACAAAGTACTTTTCTAATTATCATAGTTACTCCTAACATCACGTATAATATATTTTGAAGAGAATAGGTGCTCCCTTTGTAAAACAAAAAATGCAACGTAAAAACAACAAAATCTCAGTTTTCAGTAACATTTAAGAGTCTCATGTTAAGAATATTGACACACAACATAAGATTGGGTAAAGTTTAAGATGAGAATATTTATAATTTACAATAAATGTACAATAAAAATGGACCCTTATTCCCTTCTGGTTGGCTCAGAGCAAAGATGTAGCAAAGCCACTCGTTCTGTCATAAACCCGTGCTCTATGTCATAAACCCGTGCTCTATGTCATAAACCCGTGCTCTATGTCATAGACCCGTGCTCTATGTCATAAACCCGTGCTCTCTGTTATAAACCCGTGCTCTATGTCATAAACCCGTTCTCTATGTCATAAACCCGTGCTCTATGTCATAAACCCGTTCTCTATGTCATAAACCCGTTCTCTATGTCATAAACCCGTGCTCTATGTCATAAACCCGTGCTCTATGTCATAAACCCGTGCTCTATGTCATAAACCCGTTCTCTATGTCATAAACCCGTGCTCTATGTCATAAACCCGTGCTCTATGTCATAAACCCGTGCTCTATGTCATAAACCCGTGCTCTATGTCATAAACCCGTGCTCTATGTCATAAACCCGTGCTCTATGTCATAAACCCGTGCTCTATGTCATAAACCCGTGCTCTATGTCATAAACCCGTGCTCTATGTCATAAACCCGTGCTCTATGTCATAAACCCGTGCTCTATGTCATAAACCCGTGCTCTATGTTATAAAACACAGTAAATTGTTCTGTGTTATTGTGCTGTCTTTGCCAAGCAAAACCATTGATCCAGGGTTATGCGCTCCAGTTAAGGCAAGTCCCGATGTGTGTGTTTAGGATATCCACACTCTTTCAAGTGCAGTCAGAGGTTCTCCACATTGTGACTGCTCTCTTCACCACATTCCCCCCCCCTTCGCCCTTTCACTTTCCCTCCCTCTTCCTCTCCCCGCTCCTACTTTCTCTCATCCACCCTATGAAACATGCAGATCAGTGCATCAGTCTAATCAATTCTAGCCATGCATCCCAAACGGCTCCCTATTCCCTATATAGTGCACTTCTTTTGACCAGGGCTCTGTAGGGAAGAGGGTGCAATTTGCAACCCAATCCTACTGGTCCTATTCAGGTTGCCTTGAGTGAAGAGGAGGTATTTAATCCAACATGGCATCCAGTTGGTCGGCGAGGTCATCAAACATGTTGCCAATGTCATCCAGGATATTCCCTGCTGCTTTCACTGGGCTGCTGCCACTGGGAAACAAAGAGGAGAGTGTTAACACAGTGTCTGCCTGCACGTGTGTGTATGTGTGAGTGTGTCTTACCCGTCAGTGCAGTCATCCTGAGACATTTTTCTCTCTACAACTTTCAGAGCTGCCTCCAGTGACGTGTTGGTCTCATCCAGCCTCCTCTGAACCAACACCTCCGAGCAGGCCTCACCATACTGGGCCTTTCCTGCTCTCCCTGCCTGGCCTGGAGGCACCAAGGTGCAGTAGGATGGAGCGCGGGTTGCCTGGGCTGTAGGGGCTGAGGTTATGGATGAGCTGAGATGGGGAAGTGTAGAGGCAGAGACAGTAGCAGGCATCTGGTTCGTTGGCCTGTATGTTACTGTTCTCTGCGGACTGCCTGCTTTGGTTGCTGTTACTGGTTTCTGTGGATTGTCTGGTATAGAGGTGGTTGTGTGTGTATTTTGACTGGCTGTTATATGGTTCTGTGTGCTGCCTGTCACTGTCTTCTGTTGACTGGCTGGTATAAGGGTGAGGACAGGTTTGAGGGGAGGGCTGGTTGGTTTGGAGGCCAGGGGTGGTTTCTGGCCTTTCCCTGTCGATTCTGCTCTCTGTAAACAGCTTCCTGACTTCACGCCTGCTTCCTCCTCTTGCTTGTCTCCGTTTGTGTGTGTGTGGAAGCCGTTGGACCGGCTGTGTGTGTGTGGCTGTGTGTGTCCGTCGTCTTCGCTGGCGGTGAAGATCTCGTCCAGTGTGTGTGTATCCCGGTCTTTGGGCTGACGCCGTCGTTTGACGGTGTCCGACTCTTTGAGGTTGAACTCAGGGACCCCCAAGGACTTTGGGGCCTGCATTTTTGGGCCTTCTGGAGAAGCCTGGGGTTGGATTTCAGGGTCTGACCGGAAGCCTGCTCCCATCCTGGGCCGCTGTTTGATGGTGAGGTTGCCCTCCTCCGCGAAAGGGAGGTTCTCACTGGAGCTACTCTGAGGTGATGTAGAGCTTTCCAATACTGAACCATCCTTCCACACTCTCTCCTCTTCTGGGCTTCTCTCTATCCCTCCATCTCTATCCCTCCGCTCGCCCCCCATCCTCCTCAGGCCTCCCAGCCCCAGAGCGAGTACAGGTTTGTGGGAGGCGAGGGTGGGGGTGCGAGGGGAGGGTAACGCTACCCCCTTAGAGGGGCTGCCCCCGGGCCTGGACCCTTGTAGCCTGGCTGCGATGCTTCTCACACTGCCTGCACTCTCTGTCTCCACCCCTCCCACCTCCACCTGCCCTGACACTACTGCCGCTCCTCCTGATTCGCTGGCCTGGCTGCCACTCACCGAGCTCATCCTCTTAGGTGGCGGTGGGGGCGGGCCTTTGCGGCGAGCGAATGAGTGGCTCCGGCTGATGTGGCGTTGGACGGCGGAGGAATTTGATCGGCCGCAGCCTGGTTTGCGTCCTAGTGTTGCGTACGAGGGCATGGTCACCGGAGGAACAGATTCCTGCAGCGATGACTCGTCGTCTTCCGGTTCTCCATCTGACAGGGCGTAGCGGGACAGACTCTGGGTGTGTTTCTTAAGAGCCTCTGTGTTGAGGCCTAGTCCTGGGAGGGGGATTGCTCCAGCCTGGGGCTTGGGTAGACCACGTTGGCACAGATAGGTGCCTCCTTCCTGGGTGTGGAGGTAGTTGAATGCCCTCTGTGTGGGGGATGCCTGGGGAGAGGGGGGAGAGGAGAAGGGGTGAGGGTGGGGGTGGGCAGGGGGCTTGCAAGGTTTGGGTTTACTAGGCACGGCTGGGTAGGCGAAGCGGGGCATCGAGCTGGGGGTGAGAGGAGGGGTGAGGGGGGTGATGGGTAGTTTAGTGGGTGGCTGGGGGTGGCGCTTCTGGTCTGGCCACACCTCTGTGAGTCTCTGACGGTCTCTCCCTGGACTACCTCCTCCCCCCTGTCTCCCACCTCCTCCTCCCCCTCCTCCCAAGCTTTCGTCCGAGCGACTGTGCACTCCAGCCGATGCCAGAGTCTGTTGGTGAAGCTCTTGGGAATATCCCGTAAAATTCCCAGATTTCCCAGAATTCCCGGATCCGCGGGAGCGCGTTCCGATGCTCTCCTGGCTAATGCTCTCCCTCACACCCATCCCAAACCTCCCTCTCCCCACCCCTCCTCCTGCTGCCCTCCCCATCATGGTGTTCTGTAGCTCTGTGCTCAGCTCGCTGTCATGGAAGGAGAGGAAGGGTGTCCTGGGGGTGTGAGGGGTCAGGGGGCAGCAGTCGTAGGGGATCTCGGGGGGCTCAATAGCCACCAGGGCCGTGGTAGGTTTATGCCGGAGCGTGTCGGAGCCGTTGGCATGGTGACGAGAACGATGCAGGTCACATAAACGCTTCACGGCTAACATCAGCTTCTTCTGATGACCTGAGAGAGACAGCGAAAGAGAGAGAGATACAAGAACACAAATGCTAGGAACACAAATAACTTCATGAACAGTTATTTTTGTATACAAGTGGTTAAAAAAGGTTGCTGATTGGTTGTCAACAGCAAGGCTGTCATATTGAAAACGGGGTGTGTCCAAGAGGTCTCACACTGCTGACACACAGATGCACTTCAACTCAACAATGTGACCTTGCAATGTGAAGAGTGTGATGATTTCTTACCCAGCTTGGTGATTCCTATCTCTGATAAGTCCTCCCAGGTGATATCCTTGACGATGCTGATGGTGTCATAACCATTCTCACACAGTCTCTTCTGGTACTGAGGGAGACCGATCGCACTCAACCACTCTGACAGCTCAGACTGACAGAGAGAGAGGGCGAGAAGGAGGGAGGGAGAGAGAAAAACTAAAATAAAGCATTTATTGAATTTAATTAAATTGAAGAGAGAGAGATGGACAGAGAGAGAGAGATGGACAGAGGGAGGAGAGAGAGAGAGAGCAGAAGGAGAGAGAGAGAGAGCCGGAGGGGAGAGAGAGGGCCGGAGGGAGGAGAGAGAGAGCAGAGAGAGAGAGCAGAGAGAAAGAGCAGGAGGGAGGAGAGAGAGAGAGAGAGAGAGAGAGAGAGAGAGAGAGAGAGAGAGAGAGAGAGAGAGAGAGAGTGAGAGCAGGAGGGTGGAGAGAGAGAGAGCAGGAGGGTGGAGAGAGAGAGAGCAGGAGGGTGGAGAGAGAGAGAGCAGGAGGGAGGAGAGAGAGAGAGCAGGAGGGAGGAGAGAGAGAGCAGGAGGGAGGAGAGAGAGAGCAGGAGGGAGGAGAGAAAGAGCAGGAGGGAGGAGAGAGAGAGAGGGAAAGGGAGAGGGAGAACGAGAGAGGGAAAGCGAGAGGGGAAGGGCGAGGGAGAGTTGGACAGAGAGAGATAGAGATGGACAGAGATTGCACAGCAATCACAGCAGCAAGATTTGTGACCTGTTGCCACAAGAAAAGGGCAACCAGTGAAGACCAAACACCATTGTAAATACAACCCACATTTATGTTAATTTATTTTCCCTTTTGTACTTTAACTATTCGCACATCTTTACAACACTGTATATAGACACAAAGACATTTGAAATGTGTGAGTGTAATGTTTAATATACATTTTTTATTGTCTATTTCACTTGCTTTGGCAATGTAACATATGTTTCCCATTCCAATAAAGCCCTTAAATTGAATTGAGAGACAGACAGAGAGAAAGAAAGAGATGGACAGAGAGATGGACAGAGAAAGAAAGAGAGATGGACAGAGAGAGAAAGAGAGATGGACAGAGAGAGAGAGAGATGGACAGAGAGAGAGAGAGATGGACAGAGAGAGAGATAGAGAAAGAGAGATGGACAGAGAGAGAGAGATGGACAGAGAGAGATGGACAGGGAGAGAGAGAGAGAGAGAGAGAGAGAGAGAGAGAGAGAGAGAGAGAGAGAGAGAGAGACAGAGACAGAGAGAGAGAGAGAGAGAGAGAGAGAGACAGAGACAGAGCGAGAGAGAGACAGAGACCGAGAGAGATGGACAGAGAGAGAGAGACAGAGACAGAGACAGAGAGATGGACAGGGAGAGAGAGATGGACAGAGAGAGAGAGAGAGAGAGAGAGAGATGGACAGATAGAAACAGAGAGAGAGAGAGAGAGAGAGAGAGAGATGGACAGAGAGAGAGAGAGAGAGAGAGAGAGATGGACAGAGAGAGAGAGAGAGAGAGAGAGAGAGAGATGGACAGAGAGAGAGAGAAATGGACAGAGAGAGAGAGAGACAGAGAGAGAGAGAGACAGAGAGAGAGAGAGAGAGATGGACAGAGAGAGAAAGAAAGAGATGGACAGAGAAAGAAAGAGATGAACAGAGAGAGAAGTCAGAATGACAGAGTGACGGTGAGCTTGTAGACCAATTGTTGTATGAAAAAAGACAGTTCCTGCTGACTGTAAAGCTCTACATGAAACAACCCGACAGACTACATAGACTACTACACAACTCTCTCTGTTAGTGTCAAAGGCCTGTCGTCATCAGCCAGAGACTGTGTTCAGAGTGCAAAGGTCATGTGACAGTCTCTTACAGGGATGTAGTCAGGCAGCCACTCTGGGATGTTCAGGTTGCCTATCTCCATGGAGATCTTCTTTCGGTGGCCTGGTTTGGTCACACCGATGGCGGTCAGGTCCTGGACAGACATACACCAGGTTAGGAAACCCCACGACTCGGCTATCAATCAGAAAAATTACTACAGAACACATTTATCCATGCTCATTTATTTTGTTGACCTAAAAAATTGAGGTAAATGTGGAATACATTTGTTTTAAATCTCAATGCCGCAAAAAGAGACACTGTACAGATGTGTGTGTGTTAACTTCTTATGGATGGGGGGCAGTATTGAGTAGCTTGGATGAATAAGGTGCTCAGAGTAAACTGCCTGCTACTCAGGCCCAGAAGCTAAGATATGCATATTATTAGTAGATTTGTATAGAAAACACTCTGAAGTTTCTAAAACTGTTTGAATGATGTCTGTGAGTATAACAGAACTCATATGGCAGGCAAAAACCTGAGAAAAAATCCAACCAGGAAGTGGGAAATCTGAGGTTTGTAGGTTTTCAAGTCTTTGCCGATCCAAGATAGTGTAAATTTGGTCTGATTGCACTTCCTAAGGCTTCCACTAGATGTCAACAGTCTTTAGAACCTTATTTCAGGCTTCTACTGTAAAGGGGGAAAGAATAAGAGCTGTTTGATTAAGGGGTCTGGCAGAATGCCATGAGCTAAGTCATGCGCACGGCCGTGAGAGTTAGCTGCGTTCCTTTTAATTTCTAAAGACAAAGGAATTGTCTGGTTGGAATATTATTGAAGATTTATTATAAAAACATCCTAAAGATTGATTCTATACATCGTTTGACATGTTTCTACGAACTGTAATGGAACTTTTTGACTTTTCGTCTGGACTAAGTGTGCCTGCGCCTCATGAATTTGGATTTGTGAACTAAACACTTGTATTTTCATCAACATTTATGATGAGTATTTCTGTAATTTGACGTGGCTCTCTGCACTTTCACCGGATATTTGTTTGAGAATGCATTTCTGAACATAACGCGCCAAAGTAAACTGAGATTTTTGGATATAAATATGAATTTATCGAACAAAACATACATGTATTGTGTAACATGAAGTCCTATGAGTGCCATCTCATGAAGATCATCAAGGGTTAGTGATTCATTTTATCTCTATTTCTGATTTTTGTGACTCCTCTCTTTGGCTGGAAAAATGGCTGTGTTTTTCTGTGACTAGGTGCTGACCTAACATAATCGTTTGGTGTGCTTTTGTCGTAAAGCCCTTTTGAAATCGGACACTGTGGTGGGATTAACAACAAGTGTATCTTTAAAATGGTGTTTAATACTGGTATGTTTGAGGAATTTTAATTATGAGATTTCTGTTGTTTGAATTTGGCGCCCTGCACTTTCACTGGCTGTTGTCATATCGATCCCGTTAACGGGATTTCAGCCGTAAGAAGTATCTCACTTGCTCTCAAATGTGTCAATCAATTAAGCGTAATCAATAAATGTATGATAATCCAGCGTCTGACCTCTGGGGTCATCCTACTGACAGTAAGTACATCGTATCCTGCTGTGAGGAAGTTAGCAGTGTAGCTCTCCAGCTGGAATTCACACAGCCATTGGTAGATGGCCTCAGAGTCCTATAGACGGAGAACAGAGGGTTATCACACAGCCATGAACGGTCAGACTGACACACACACACACACACACACACACACACACACACACACACACACACACACACACACACACACACACACACACACACACACACACACACACACACACACACAATATTCAACTTACACTGCCCACCAGGACTATGTCTGGACACATGAAGCCACTCTGCTCCCCCAACCGAGTACCACCACTGACTTGACGACTCGGACCACCTGAAAGAGAGAGAGAGAGATTACAACCTTTACCAAATGAAATGTTCACAGCTAACAGCAAGCATGAGGAAGGACTGAGGTGAAGGTGTCTTGTAGATCTGAGGGGCCAGTCAGCAGACCCATGTCAGATTACTGAAGCGTGCCTCTCGCCTCTCTCCTGGGACAATGGTTTTGGTCAGAGCCCCCGATCCCTCTTCAGAGTGAAGCAAAGCACCTGAGAGAGAGGTCTGGAACAGGACATAGGGCCCCTCTGTACACACCTCATCAATCATCTACCTTACATCCAAAAAACACACTTATGCTTCTACTCTCAAGGCAGAGACAGACAGAGAGAGAGACAGAGACAGAGATACTGACAGAGAGACAGAGATACAGACAGAGAGACAGAGATACAGACAGAGAGACAGAGAGAGAGACAGAGAGACAGAGAGAGAGACAGAGAGACAGAGATACAGACAGAGAGACAGAGAGAGGGAAGAGAGAAAGTTATCATACAGTGTACTGTTTCTTTATCTGTTTACAAGACTACTGCCTAAACAGCGTTCTGTGATTTCAGACTAAATGCATCATGTAAAGGTTTTTCCCTGGTTAGTCTGTCCTTATGTTTTTAAACTTGCTTATTTTAATGTGGGATTTTATTATTACAATTAATCTTGTATGTGAAGTGACATTGGGTGTCTGGAAAAGTGCTTAAAATAAAATTAAACAACAACGACAAATGGTTTTGAACTTATTGATTACTTTAAATGTATAAGGAATCTATATGATGGGGTCAATGAAGGGTAGATAGGGACGTGGTGTATGGAAAGTTACTGAGTGAGACAAGGGGAAGTGTAGAAAGTTCATATTCTGTTCCATGTTTCTAAAGAGGGAAGTGATGGGCAATAGTTAGTCTCTGATAAGGCAGGCCAGCTGAGGAACTAGGGAGGAGCGAGGAATTCAACAGTCTAGATAGTCTCTGATAAGGCAGGCCAGCTGCAGAACTAGGGAGGAGCGAGGAATTCGGCTCGAGGTCAAGTCAACAGATGAAGTGAGAAGAAACCTCTGAGAGGGGGGCCAGAGTGGCCCACCACAACAATCCTCCTACTACAGTCCTATCTCACACAGAGGGGCCCACCACAACTGCCCTGCTACTACAGTCCTCTCTCACACAGAGGGGCCCACCACAACAACCCTCCTACTACAGTCCTATCTCACACAGAGGGGCCCACCACAACAACCCTCCTACTACAGTCCTATCTCACACAGAGGGGCCCACCACAACTGCCCTGCTACTACAGTCCTCTCTCACACAGAGGGGCCCACCACAACAACCCTCCTACTACAGTCCTTTATCACACAGACGGGCCCACCACAACAATCCTCCTACTACAGTCCTTTATCACACAGAGGGGCCCACCACAACAACCCTCCTACTACAGTCCTATCTCACACAGAGGGGCCCACCACAACAACCCTCCTACTACAGTCCTTTATCACACAGAGGGGCCCACCACAACGACCCTCCTACTACAGTCCTATCTCACACAGAGGGGCCCACCACAACAACCCTCCTACTACAGTCCTTTATCACACAGAGGGGCCCACCACAACAACCCTCCTACTACAGTCCTTTATCACACAGAGGGGCCCACCACAACGACCCTCCTACTACAGTCCTATCTCACACAGAGGGGCCCACCACAACGACCCTCCTACTACAGTCCTATCTCACAGAGGGGCCCACCACAACAACCCTCCTACTACAGTCCTATCTCACAGAGGGGCCCACCACAACAACCCTCCTACTACAGTCCTTTATCACACACATACACTTCCACACGCACCAAGGTTCTAGCATCAGGCAGGGCCATGACTACTATGAACCAATTAAGTTCCTGCCTAGCAACAGAGATATATTGGCTGTCTAGATGTGTAATGAGTTAACCCCACTAGTAGGAGGTTGTAAATATATGTGCTTGTGTAATCATGCTTTGTCTTTGCAGCTGTATGACCCAGTTGGTGAATAAAGTTGGTTTGAGTTTGTTCTAGTCGTCCGTTTGTTCAGAACTTAACAATGGTAAACTTCTCCAGTAAAACTACAAGCACACTAAAGTAACAGAGTAATAACTAGAGAGATTGCAGATAATAACAAGGACAAGCCAGGAGAACTGTGTTACCCCTCTCTCTGATTCATAACCTGCCTCTCTTCTGCACCCTTTTTATCTTGCATTCCATTATCTACTGTCTTCTCTTTTAACCCATCTCCCTCTCTCCCTCTCTCCCACTTACATACTGTATGTTTGTCTGTCTCCTCCCATTTCTCTTACCCACACCATCTCTCTGTCCTGTTGAAGTCTCTCCCTCTCCCTCCATGTTTTCTGTCCCCCTTCCATTTCTCCCCCTCCCTCCCTCTCCCAGCTCCAGAGAAGCTGATAGTAGTTAGTTCAGGCCTTCCTCAACAGAACACCGTAAGCTGACAGAATACCCGCGTGTCTATTCTCTCTCTCCTCTTGTCCTGTCCCGTACGCCCTGGTGAGACCAAAGACTAACTCTGTCCCCTTTGATTGCTTCTATAAAGAGCTGAGCTTCTGTCTGTGTCCCAAATGGAACCCTATTTATTTAATGAAATTAAATCTAGAATCGGCTTCCTATTTTCGCAACAAAGCCTCCTTCACTCACGCTGCCAAACATACCCTCGTAAAACTGACCATCCTACCGATCCTCGACTTTGGCGATGTCATTTACAAAATAGCCTCCAACACTCTACTCAACAAGCTGGATGCAGTCTATCAGAGTGGCATCAGTTATGTCACCAAAGCCCCATATACTACCCACCACTGCGACCTGTATGCTCTCGTCGGCTGGCCCTCGCTACATATTCGTCGCCAGACCCACTGGCGCCAGGTCATCTATAAGTCTTTGCTAGGTAAAGCCCCGCCTTATCTCAGCTCACTGGTCACCATAACAACACCCACCCGTAGCACACGTTCCAGCAGGTATATCTCACTTGTCATCACCAAAGCCAACACCTCCTTTGGCCGCCTTTCCTTCCAGTTCTCTGCTGCCAATGACTGGAACGAATTGCAAAAATCACTGAAGCTGGAGACTCATATCTCCCTCACTAACTTTAAGCACAAGCTATCTGAGCAGCTTATGGATCGCTGCAGCTGTACATAGTCCATCTGTAAATAGCCTATCCAACTACCTACCTCATCCCCATATTGTTTTATTTACTTTTTTGCTCTTTTGCACACCAGTATTTCTACTTGCACACCATCATCTGCACATCTATCACTCCAGTGTTAATTTGCTAAATTATAATTATTTCGCCACTATGGCCTATTTATTGCCTTACCTCCCTTATCTTACTACATTTGCACACACTGTATATAGACTTTTCTATTGTGTTAGTTGTAAATGAGAACTTGTTCTCAACTGGCCTACCTGGTTAAATAAAGGACATTTATTTTTATGAAGAAAAATAAAGAAATAAATATATAAAAGGCACTACTTTTGGCCCTATTAAGGGACTAGGGTGCCATCTGGGACTCTTATGTTGTGCAGTGAGGTGAGTTGGTTTATAGTGTCTATACTGGTTTGTGGAGTGGTAAGTTGCTGTGCAGAAAGCTGGTTTCTGTATTGTTGATGTAGTGAGGTAAGTAGATGTATTTCTTTCTCTCGCTCTCATTTGCCCTCTGCCCTGTGGCTGTAGCAAGCTACTCTATGAACGTTTGAACATCTTGGACATGTTCTGTTATAATCTCCACCCGGCACAGCCAGAAAAGGACTGGCCACCCCTCAGAGCCTGGTTCCTCTCTAGGTTTCTTCCTAGGTTTTGGCCTTTCTAGGGAGTTTTTCCTAGCCACTGTGCTTCTACATCTGCATTGCTTGCTGTTTTGGGGTTTTAGGCTGGCTTTCTGTACAGCACTTTGTGACATCTGCTGCTGTAAAAAGGGCTTTATAAATACATTTGATTGGTTGATTGATTGATTGTCCTGGTCTGGGCTAGGAGGACAGGTGGAATACTCTGTCAGTCTGACCTCAGACTGAATACAGCTCGTTTAACAGACAAAAACACATCTACCGAAAATGACAGACATTATTTCAAGATAATGTCTCTGGGGTTGGTAGGGCAGAGTATATATTTGAAAATGGGGGGGGGGGGGGGTGAAGGGTAACAGAAGAGAAGAGCTGAAGGGTAACAGAAGAGAAGAGCTGAAGGGTAACAGAAGAGAAGAGCTGAAGGGTAACAGAAGAGAAGAGCTGAAGGGTAACAGAAGAGAAGAGCTGAAGGGTAACAGAAGAGAAGAGCTGAAGGGTAACAGAAGAGAAGAGGGTAGAGCTGAAGGGTAACAGAAGAGAAGAGGGTAGAGCTGAAGGGTAACAGAAGAGAAGAGGGTAGAGCTGAAGGGTAACAGAAGAGAAGAGGGTAGAGCTGAAGGGTAACAGAAGAGAAGAGGGTAGAGCTGAAGGGTAACAGCAGAGAAGAGGGTAGAGCTGAAGGGTAACAGAATAGAAGAGCTGAAGGGTAACAGAAGAGAAGAGGGTAGAGCTGAAGGGTAACAGAAGAGAAGGGGGTAGAGCTGAAGGGTAACAGAAGAGAAGAGGGTAGAGCTGAAGGGTAACAGAAGAGAAGAGGGTAGAGCTGAAGGGTAACAGAAGAGAAGGGGGTAGAGCTGAAGGGTAACAGAAGAGAAGAGGGTGGAGCTGAAGGGTAACAGAAGAGAAGGGGGTAGAGCTGAAGGGTAACAGAAGAGAAGAGGGTAGAGCTGAAGGGTAACAGAAGAGAAGAGGGTAGAGCTGAAGGGTAACAGAAGAGAAGAGGGTAGAGCTGAAGGGTAACAGAAGAGAAGAGGGTAGAGCTGAAGGGTAACAGAAGAGAAGGGGGTAGAGCTGAAGGGTAACATAAGAGAAGAGGGTAGAGCTGAAGGGTTAACAGCAGAGAAGAGGGTAGAGCTGAAGGGTAACAGCAGAGAAGAGGGTAGAGCTGAATGGTAAGTAGTGTACAAGGTAAGAGACCTGTATGTCCATCAGGTTGTTTGCTGGGGTCTGGTCCTGCAGGGAGGAACTGCTGTTCTCTGGACTCACCAGCAGAGGGAGCCAGCTACACACAGGAAGAGGGATACCTTGTTCAGCTGTTTGTGGTCCATATGACCGTGAAACAAAGTGGACATACTGTCTATCTTTATTTTCCTGAAACCAAGTGCAATCTTTTCTTAAGCTGATGATATCTAGAACATTTCAATGATAACTGCCAGGTTACTCACCTTGTGTGTCCCATTCTGTCCGAAGCCGTTCTCTGAGCTCTGCCCGCTGCCAGCACTACGACTGCTGCCCACACTACCTGCACTGCTGCCTGCACTGCCAACACTGTTCCTGTCTCCTGCTAGATGGACAATGAGGAGAAAGAGAGAGAGACAGAGACAGAGAGAGGGACAGAGAGAGACAGAGGGGCAGAGAGAGACAGAGGGGCAGAGAGAGACAGAGGGACAGAGAGAGAGAGAGAGAGAGAGAGAGAGAGACAGAGAGAGACAGAGGGACAGAGAGAGAGAGAGAGAGGGACAGAGAGAGAGAGAGAGGGACAGAGAGAGAGAGAGAGAGAGAGAGAGACAGAGGGACAGAGACAGAGAGAGACAGAGAGAGAGAGAGAGAGGGACAGAGAGAGAGAGAGAGGGACAGAGAGAGAGAGAGAGAGAGAGAGAGACAGAGGGACAGAGAGAGAGAGAGAGGGACAGAGAGAGAGAGAGAGAGAGAGAGAGCGTGAGAAGAGAGCGGGAGGGAGTTCAACATAGTGGCAAAGTTTGCTTCCATGGGCTCTGCCACAACCCTCTCAAGGGATGGAGGGAGAGAGGAGTGGAGAAGCCAGAAGGAGAGAGGATCAGTCGAGCAGTGTACAGTATTAGATTGGATCAAGATCGGGGAATTAGCTGGGAATGGACACTTGGACGGGACGCTTGGAGGGGGGCAAGTCAGCATCTCTCTAGGCAGTAATCTGGACTTTTAGAGGGGGTAGTGGGGTACATCTAGGGGAGTGGGTGAACAGGGGGGCACGGAGGTAGTTTGGGTAGCTGGGTACACACACTCTTACCAGTGGGAGAGCTCCTGAGGACCCATATCTCCTCACAGAGGCTAGCTGGATTAGCTGAGGCTGTAGGGAGACTACCAGGTGTACAGGTACCTAACAAACACACACACTGTAAGCCTGGTCTGGTGGAGGTGTGCTGAGGAGTGGGGGCCAGGCGGGTAGTGGGGTCAGAGGACCCTAGGCTAGGGTAACTCTCAACAGGACTAAGGCGGGTATGGAGTAAGGGGTCTGGGCATTGGGGGGGGTCATCCGGGCCCCAATAAATTAGAAGCCACGTTGTTCCCAAGACATTGACTGGACAGGTAGTATTAGTCGAGAGCATCTGTAAGTAACTTCATAGAGGAAGTGTGTGTGTGTGTGTGTGTGTGTGTGAGAGATAGTGTGTGTGTGTGTGTGTGTGTGTGTGAGAGATAGTGTGTGTGTGTGTGTGTGTGTGTGTGAGAGATAGTGTGTGTGTGTGTGTGTGTGTGTGTGTGTGTGTGTGTGTGTGTGTGTGTGTGTGTGTGTGTGTGTGTGAGATAGTGTGTGTGTGTGTGTGTGTGTGTGTGTGTGTGTGAGATAGTGTGTGTGTGTGTGTGTGTGTGTGTGTGTGTGTGTGTGTGTGTGTGTGTGTGTGTGTGTGTGTGTGTGAGAGATAGTGTGTGTGTGTGTGTGTGTGTGAGAGATAGTGTGTGTGTGTGTGTGTGTGTGTGTGAGAGATAGTGTGTGTGTGTGTGTGTGTGTGTGTGTGAGAGAGAGTGTGTGTGTGTGTGTGTGTGTGTGAGAGATAGTGTGTGTGTGTGTGTGTGTGTGTGTGTGTGTGTGTGTGTGTGTGTGTGTGTGTGTGTGTGTGAGATAGTGTGTGTGTGTGTGTGTGTGAGATAGTGTGTGTGTGTGTGTGTGTGAGATAGTGTGTGTGTGTGTGTGTGTGTGTGTGTGTGTGTGTGTGTGTGTGTGTGTGTGTGTGTGAGATAGTGTGTGTGTGTGTGTGTGTGTGTGTGTGTGTGTGTGAGATAGTGTGTGTGTGTGTGAGATAGTGTGTGTGTGTGTGTGTGTGTGTGTGTGTGTGTGTGTGTGTGTGTGAGAGATAGTGTGTGTGTGTGTGTGTGTGTGTGTGTGTGAGAGATAGTGTGTGTGTGTGTGTGTGTGTGTGTGAGAGATAGTGTGTGTGTGTGTGTGTGTGTGTGTGTGTGAGAGATAGTGTGTGTGTGTGTGTGTGTGTGTGAGAGATAGTGTGTGTGTGTGTGTGTGTGTGTGTGTGTGTGTGTGTGTGTGTGTGTGTGAGATAGTGTGTGTGTGTGTGTGTGTGAGATAGTGTGTGTGTGTGTGAGAAAGTGTGTGTGTGTGTGTGTGAGATAGTGTGTGTGTGTGATAGTGTGTGTGAGATAGTGTGTGTGTGTGTGATAGTGTGTGTGAGATAGTGTGTGTGTGTGTGTGTGAGATAGTGTGTGTGTGTGTGATAGTGTGTGTGAGATAGTGTGTGTGTGTGTGTGTGAGTGTGTGTGAGATAGTGTGTGTGTGTGTGTGTGTGTGTGAGATAGTGTGTGTGTGTGTGTGTGTGTGTGTGTGTGAGAGATAGTGTGTGTGTGTGTGAGAGATAGTGTGTGTGTGAGATAGTGTGTGTGTGTGTGTGTGTGTGTGTGTGTGTGAGAGATAGTGTGTGTGTGTGTGTGTGTGTGTGTGTGTGTGTGTGTGTGTGTGTGTGTGTGTGTGAGAGATAGTGTGTGTGTGTGTGTGTGTGTGTGTGTGTGTGTGTGTGTGTGTGTGTGTGTGTGTGTGTGAGATAGTGTGTGTGTGTGTGTGTGTGTGTGTGTGTGAGATAGTGTGTGTGTGTGTGATAGTGTGTGTGAGATAGTGTGTGTGTGTGATAGTGTGTGTGAGATAGTGTGTGTGTGTGATAGTGTGTGTGAGATAGTGTGTGTGTGTGTGATAGTGTGTGTGAGATAGTGTGTGTGTGTGTGTGTGTGTGTGAGATAGTGTGTGTGTGTGTGATAGTGTGTGTGAGATAGTGTGTGTGTGTGTGTGAGTGTGTGTGAGATAGTGTGTGTGTGTGTGTGAGTGTGTGTGAGATAGTGTGTGTGTGTGTGTGTGTGAGATAGTGTGTGTGTGTGTGTGTGAGATAGTGTGTGTGTGAGATAGTGTGTGTGTGTGTGTGTGTGTGTGTGTGTGTGTGTGTGTGTGTGAGAGATAGTGTGTGTGTGTGTGTGTGTGTGTGTGAGAGATAGTGTGTGTGTGTGTGTGTGTGTGTGTGTGTGAGAGATAGTGTGTGTGTGTGTGTGTGTGTGTGTGAGAGATAGTGTGTGTGTGTGTGTGTGTGTGTGTGTGTGTGTGTGTGTGTGTGTGAGAGATAGTGTGTGTGTATGTGTGTGTGTGTGTGCGTGTGTGTGAGATAGTGTGTGTGTGTGTGTGTGTGTGTGTGAGATAGTGTGTGTGTGTGTGATAGTGTGTGTGTGATAGTGTGTGTGTGTGTGTGTGTGTGTGTGTGTGTGAGTGTGTGTGTGTGTGAGATAGTGTGTGTGATAGTGTGTGTGAGATAGTGTGTGTGTGTGTGTGAGTGTGTGTGAGATAGTGTGTGTGTGTGTGTGAGTGTGTGTGAGATAGTGTGTGTGTGTGTGTGTGTGTGTGTGAGATAGTGTGTGTGTGTGTGTGTGTGTGTGTGTGTGTGTGTGTGTGTGTGTGTGTGTGTGAGATAGTGTGTGTGTGTGTGTGAGTGTGTGTGAGATAGTGTGTGTGTGTGTGTGTGTGTGTGTGTGTGTGTGTGTGTGTGTGTGTGTGTGTGTGTGTGTGTGTGTGTGTGTGAGAGATAGTGTGTGTGTGTGTGTGTGTGTGAGAGATAGTGTGTGTGTGTGTGTGTGTGAGAGATAGTGTGTGTGTGTGTGTGTGTGAGAGATAGTGTGTGTGTGTGTGTGTGTGTGTGTGTGTGTGTGTGTGTGTGAGAGATAGTGTGTGTGTGTATGTGTGTGTGTGTGTGCGTGTGTGTGAGATAGTGTGTGTGTGTGTGTGTGAGATAGTGTGTGTGTGTGTGATAGTGTGTGTGTGATAGTGTGTGTGTGTGTGTGTGTGTGTGAGATAGTGTGTGATAGTGTGTGTGAGATAGTGTGTGTGTGTGTGTGAGTGTGTGTGAGATAGTGTGTGTGTGTGTGTGAGTGTGTGTGAGATAGTGTGTGTGTGTGTGTGTGTGTGTGTGAGATAGTGTGTGTGTGTGTGTGTGTGAGATAGTGTGTGTGTGTGTGTGTGTGTGTGAGATAGTGTGTGTGTGTGTGTGTGTGTGAGATAGTGTGTGTGTGTGTCTGTGTGTGAGATAGTGTGTGTGTGTGTGTGTGTGTGTGAGATAGTGTGTGTGTGTGTGATAGTGTGTGTGAGATAGTGTGTGTGTGTGTGTGTGTGAGATAGTGTGTGTGTGTGTGTGTGTGTGATAGTGTGTGTGAGATAGTGTGTGTGTGTGTGTGTGAGATAGTGTGTGTGTGTGTGTGTGTGTGTGTGAGATAGTGTGTGTGTGTGTGTGTGTGTGTGTGAGATAGTGTGTGTGTGCGTGTGTGTGTGTGTGAGATAGTGTGTGTGTGTGTGTGTGTGTGATAGTGTGTGTGTGTGTGTGTGATAGTGTGTGTGAGATAGTGTGTGTGTGTGTGTGTGAGATAGTGTGTGTGTGTGTGTGTGTGTGTGTGAGATAGTGTGTGTGTGTGTGTGTGTGAGATAGTGTG